>NC_091362.1:17566616-17671616 GCF_038502225.1 Cherax quadricarinatus
ACTGGTGTGGGTCGCATCCTGGGACAAAATTGACCTAATTTCTCAGAAATGCTCTGCATAACAAGGGGCTTTCTGTTTAGTATTATGTTATTGATGTCAGCTAGGCCTATGTACCTTGCAGAAATATAGAAATTATTATTATTATAAATGCGTATCTAAGAGCCTGCTATTTACTTGGATGAGTAATACAATATATTTTTTATTTTGAAAATACGGAATTTATTAAATATATCTAGTACAAGATTATTTACACAGTAAATACGCACGGGGTGACAACGCTCGACACCCGAAGAGATTTCTTGGAAGAACGACCAGCGCTCTCTTGTATGATGTAGCAGCATGATCTAGCTAGCAGCTGTATGACCTAGCTGACAGCTGCATGATCTAGCTGACAGCTCCATGATCTAGCTGACAGCTGCATGATCTAACCGGCAGCAGCATGACCAAGCTGACAGGTGCATGATCTAGATGGCAGATACATGACCTAGCTAGCAGCTGCATGACCAAGCTGACAGCTGCATGACTTAGCTAGCAGATACATGACCTAGCTAGCAGCTTTGTGACTTATATAATTTATGGACAGGACTGTCAATGTGTTAGACAAGGAATACTAGAGACAGAGTCTGTCATCAGTCATGACTGTATCCACAAGACCAAGGACTGTATTCACAAGACCATAACTGTATCCACAACACCAGGGACTGTATCCACAACACCAGGGACTGTATCCACAATACCAGGGACTGTATCCACAACACCAGGGACTGTATCCACAACACCAGGGACTGTATCCACAACACCAGGGACTGTATCCACAACACCAGGGACTGTATCCACAACACCAGGGACTGTATCCACAACACCAGGGACTGTATCCACAACACCAGGGACTGTATCCACAACACCAGGGACTGTATCCACAACACCAGGGACTGTATCCACAAGACCAGGGACTGTATCCACAAGACCACGGATGGGGAAGCAATGGTCTTCAGGACACAGGCGGTATTTCCTGACACCCCAAGTGCGTCCTATTTTTTTATATTTCTCGTTTCTATGGAATTTGAGTTACCAATATTTTTCTTGCCGTCAGCCTGGGAGTGTAAAAATAGTATATATTCACTCCCAGACGCCATCTGGTGGCACTTTTCCTGAAGTGCGAAGCATTCGCTGAAGAAGCCGTACACTCGGGGGAAGAGTGAGGAACCTTGTTGCTCGTGACGGGTTCTTGATCTAAGGAATGGGAGTTATTCTACTATTCCTTGGTTCAAGCCTGAATGCCTCCCATTCCCCTTCAAATTTAATGTTCTCTCTATCGCATAATAATAATAATAATAAACCATGGAACGGGTGAGGTTTGAACCACTGGCGAGTGAATTGTTAAACTCCAGGCCACTGCGTAAACCCTTCATGTTATTACGATTTCGTGAGTAATAATGTAATGAGCCGGAGAGTGTACGTTATTGGTAGTGCATTCATGGGGAAGCGGCAAACCCGTAGGGGTCATACAGGGTCTGGGGAATGAAGGGATAATCAGGTTTGAGCCAAGGAAGGGGAGAAGAGTCTATGCACCCAGAGTCTTCCTCCACTCATACGGATACAGTAATGATCTTGGGAGACTCTAGTGTCAGTAAATTTTTCCCAGCTTGGACTTCCCAGGGTAGCGGGAGGTACGTGTCCCCCTACGACTACAAGTATACTGGGGGGGAGCCACGTGAAGCCTCCAGCTCTTGGACCTACTAGGAGGTCGCTAGAGAATAGCATCCTTTATTATAAATAGCAGATTCTCTATAGAAAAAAAATTGAAAAAAGATTAAATATGCCACTAGTAATAACGTTGACCTCCTCTGTTACACTGTGTATGTGATGAGGACTTCTCTTCAGCGCTAAAATCCCGGAGTTTGTACACTATAAAGGGGAAGATCTAACGTTATGGTGCAGTAAAAACTCTTCTCTTCGTAGATCTTAGCTAAGATTAGCTGTAGAAGAGTCACTCATTCGTCTGTAGGAATGGCATCAGTCACTCTTCTATCAGTCACTCTTCTACAAGAGCAGCGTCAGTCACTTCACTACAGGAGCGACGTTAGTCACTGCTCGACAGGGGGTGGTATTGGTCACTCGTCTACAGGAGCAGCGTTGAGGGAGGACACCAGGTCAGAGGCAGCCAGATGTAGGGCATCGTACTCCTCTTCCTCAGATCCTTCTCCGGCAGCGATGGTAGGTTCTGGCTCCACCTCGGGTTCAGGTTCTGCCTCGGGTTTAGGATCTACCTCGGGTTTAGGATCTACCTCGGGTTCAGGCTGTCCCTGTGGCTCAGGCTCAGATTTGGGTTCCTCTCTGCTCGAAGTGACCTCTCGAATTTGGACTTCCTGAGATTCAGACTTTTCCTGAGCCTTAGTGTCTTCGAGTACATCGCTTCGCTGAACCTTGATAATTTCGGATTCTGCCTGGCTTTGAGCCTGCTCATTTTCTATTTCTTCTTGAGAAATTGTTGGACTATAATCATGGTCCAAAAGTTCATGGATTTGTTCATCTTCCAAGGCCACGAGAATCCGATCTTCGATGTGTTCTCCTTCCTGTTTAACTTGATCTACTTCTGGCGCATCTCCAATCCAATCTTGGGTGTGCTTCATTTCCTGTGGAACTTGGTCGAATTTCGGCTCCTCTGTGGTCGGAACAAAACCTTGTTTTGGTTCCTGTAAGAGAGGAGCGAATTCAGGCTTGTTTACCTCCCGAACTCCAGTATATTCTGGCGTTTCTTGGACTTTGTCAAGCTCCGGCTCTTCTCTGGTCCAAACTGGAGAGTGTTCTCGTTCCTGTTGGGTTTGGTCGAACTCCGGATCTTCTATGGTCTGAATTTGGGGGTTTTCTGGTTCCTGTTGAGCTTGGTCGAACTCCTGATCTTCTACGGTCCGAACTGGGAAGTATTCTGATTCCTTTTGGACGTGGCTAAAGTCATGTACGGGTCCTTCATGGGACTGAAGCCGGACGTGAACCAATTTCTCAGTTTTTCCAACTTGATCGTCACTAAGTTTTTCATAAGGCTGAACTTTATTTTGAACTTGTTCAGAATCATCTCTTTCTTGATCTTGAACTTGATCGTATTGAGATTCAACTTGGTCGTATACAATTTCAGTTGGGTCTTGCACTGGGAGGTATTCAGCTGCCTCGTGGACTTGGTCATATTCCTTCTCCTTTAGAACTTGGTTTTGGATATATTCTGATTTCTTCTGAGCTTGGACTTGGCGGTATTCACCTTCCTCTTGGACTTGGTCATATTCATTCTGTTTTATTCCTTGAAACTCATCATATTCACTGCCCTCTAGAGTTTGCCCAAAATCATTTTCTGCTTTAGTTTGGATTTGGTCATAATCACTAATTTTGTGGCTTTGTATTTGATCATCGTCAGTCATTATATGCGGTTGGACTTGGTCATAACCACTTGTTTCATGGTTTGGGACTTGATCATAATCACTTATTTCATGGGTTTGGACTTGGTCGTGATCGGTTGTCTTACGAGTTTGGACTTGATCATAATCAGTTTGTTTGTGGATTTGGACCTGGTCCAAGTCAGTATTGACTTGAGTATTGACTTCCTCTTGATCTGTTTTCTTCTGTGGTTGGACTTCATCATATGTATCTTCCTCTTGGTCTTGATCATAATAACTGTCTTCATGTGCTTGAGCTTCTCTGTATTCTGCTTCCTGTTGGTTCTCGTCATTATCGGTTTTCCATTTAGTTTCGATTTTGCCAAAGTCACCTTCTACATCTGGATGGGCTTGGCTTTCTTCCTCCTCTATATAGGACTCGAATCGATCGTATTCGGGCTTCTCGTGGGACTGGATATGGCCGAATCTCGTTTCTTCGCGAGCCTGGATGTGGTCAGTTTCTGGTTCACTGTAGATCGGGACTTTATTTACCCCAGACTCTGTGATTCTATGAGCGGAGAAGCTAGAAACATCCTTTACGAAGACTGCCTCATCGTCACTTTGAAAGGGAGAGTCTTTGAGAGAGTCGGGGGACTCTTTGCTTTCCTTAGCCTGGACAGACTTCGAGTCTTCACCTTCTTTTCGCTGTTCCAAACCAGGAGGGGAACTTAGAGATTGATCCTGATTGTACCCAAGCTCCTCGCGTAAATGGACAGGGATATACACAGGCACCTCGCCATCCTCAACAGGAAGGTAGACTGCAAGCTGAGAGGTTCGTTGTGATACGTGTTCTGGCTCCTCGCCAACCTCGACTGGGGCATAATGTGGATCCTGGTTAGCCACAACTGGATAGAAAAGGGTTTCTTCCGGTTCTTGCACGTAAGACTCAGATTCGTAGCGCACTGGGTCGTACCGGGAAGGTTGTCCTTCATACTGGGAAATTGCTTCGTCATAGTCAAAGATGTACATAGGGCTGTCTTCAGCTAACGTAGGGATATCCTCGATGTGCTTTGAGGCCTCTTTGTCAAACTGAAATACTCGTTCGTTATACTGCGCGGCTTCGTCGTCTAAATGAGAGACTCGTTCGACATATGGTACATCTGATGTGTCTAACTGAGGGACTCCTCCTTTATATTGCTGAGTTTCCTGATCTAATTCAGTGACTCGTTCGTTATATTGTGCAGTCTGATCGTGTAACTGAGCAACTCGCTCCTCATATTGTTGGTCCTGCTCTTCTAACTCAGGGACATGCTCTTTGTATTGTAAGACCTGTTCGTTAAACTGAGGGGTCCTTTCGTTGAACTGAGGAGTCTGTTTATTATACTGAGAGACCTGTTCCTTCAGGTAAGGAGCCGACACTTTATACTGCACCTCTTTCTTCCCTTCCTGAAATTAAAAAAAAAAACTCGTTTCAACAATACTATATATATATATATATATATATATATATATATATATATATATATATATATATATATATATATATATATATATATAATCTTCCCATAGTGGTCATTAGCAGCGGAATTAAGCAATTATCTTCCGTAATGACAATTAATCTTCTTGCTCTCCTAATGAAGAGACTAAATTTATGTTTCGCTAAGGAATTAACAATTTTATTAGATTAAAAATAGATTTAATTTTCTTTTGAAAGCTACTGTTATTAGGTTCTGTGAGGGAGGGAGAGACGGTGGAAGGGAGAGACGGTGGAAGGGAGAGACGGTGGAAGGGAGAGACGGTGGAAGGGAGAGACGGAGGAAAGGAGAGACGGAGGAAAGGAGAGACGGAGGAAGGGAGAGACGGTGGAAGGGAGAGACGGTGGAAGGGAGAGACGGAGGAAAGGAGAGACGGAGGAAAGGAGAGACGGAGGAAAGGAGAGACGGAGGAAAGGAGAGACGGTGGAAGGGAGAGACGGAGGAAAGGAGAGACGGAGGAAAGGAGAGACGGAGGAAAGGAGAGACGGAGGAAAGGAGAGACGGAGGAAGGGAGAGACGGTGGAAGGGAGAGACGGTGGAAGGGAGAGACGGTGGAAGGGAGAGACGGAGGAAAAGAGAGACGGAGGAAAGGAGAGACGGAGGAAAGGAGAGACGGAGGAAAGGAGAGACGGAGGAAAGGAGAGACGGAGGAAGGGAGAGACGGTGGAAGGGAGAGACGGTGGAAGGGAGAGACGGTGGAAGGGAGAGACGGAGGAAAAGAGAGACGGAGGAAAGGAGAGACGGAGGAAAGGAGAGACGGAGGAAAGGAGAGACGGAGGAAAGGAGAGACGGAGGAAGGGAGAGACGGTGGAAGGGAGAGACGGTGGAAGGGAGAGACGGTGGAAGGGAGAGACGGAGGAAAGGAGAGACGGAGGAAAGGAGAGACGGAGGAAAGGAGAGACGGAGGAAAGGAGAGACGGAGGAAAGGAGAGACGGTGGAAGGGAGAGACGGTGGAAGGGAGAGACGGAGGAAAGGAGAGACGGAGGAAAGGAGAGACGGAGGAAAGGAGAGACGGAGGAAAGGAGAGACGGAGGAAAGGAGAGACGGAGGAAAGGAGAGACGGAGGAAAGGAGAGACGGAGGAAAGGAGAGACGGAGGAAGGGAGAGACGGTGGAAGGGAGAGACGGTGGAAGGGAGAGACGGTGGAAGGGAGAGACGGAGGAAGGGAGAGACGGAGGAAGGGAGAGACGGTGGAAGGGAGAGACGGAAGAAAGGAGAACCATTGAACGATTGAAGGATTATTATTAATTATTAATTTTTACATTAACATTAATGAAAAAATATATCTTTAAACGCGCAAGAGAAATTTTTAGAAAGGACTTAATTTTAAATGAGTTCTTGCTAACTGACCAGTTTTATCTATTCGGGACGACATTATATATGTATATATACATAATATATATATATATATATATATATATATATATATATATATATATATATATATATATATATATATATATATATATATATATATATATATATATATATATATAATGTCGTACCGAATATGTAAAACTGGTCGATTAACAAGAACTCGTTTAAAATTAAGTCCTTTCTAAAATTTTCTCTTACGCGTCTAAAGATATATTTTTTCATTAATGTTAATGTAAAAAATTTTAATTTTGCACCAAAAGAATCTTAGAAAACTTACCTAACCTTATTATAACAAGAACAATTTATTTTAGCCTAACCCAACTAAATATATTTTAGATTTGTTTACAATAATTTAATTCTAAACAAACACAGTGAAATATATTTTTTTCGTTAGGTTCAGAATGATTTTGGCGAAATTATTGCATACACAAATTTTCACTTGTCCTATATGGCAAGATGAGCGTTGCTATTTAAGCCAAGATCGCAAATTCTGCCTATTCGGCACGACATTATATATATATATCTATATATATATATATATATATATATATATATATATATATATACATGTATATAGTATATGCAAAACAACCACTCTGAAAGAATAGAGAAATTCCAAGCGCTTTCGTGACTACTCACATTAAGCGCTTGGAATTTCTCTATTCTTTCAGAGTGGTTGTTTTGCATATTTTGAAATCACCTGTTTACTGTGATCTTATTGCATATATATATATATATATATATATATATATATATATATATATATATATATATATATATATATATATATATATATTTTATTATTATCACACCGGCCGATTCCCACCAAGGCAGGGTGGCCCGAAAAAGAAAAACTTTCACCATCATTCACTCCATCACTGTCTTGCCAGAAGGGTGCTTTACACTACAGTTTTTAAACTGCAACATTAACACCCCTCCTTCAGAGTGCAGGCACTGTACTTCCCATCTCCAGGACTCAAGTCCGGCCTGCCGGTTTCCCTGAATCCCTTCATAAATGTTACTTTGCTCACACTCCAACAGCACGTCAAGTATTAAAAACCATTTGTCTCCATTCACTCCTATCAAACACGCTCACGCATGCCTGCTGGAAGTCCAAGCCCCTCGCACACAAAACCTCCTTTACCCCCTCCCTCCAACCCTTCCTAGGCCGACCCCTACCCCGCCTTCCTTCCACTACAGACTGATACACTCTTGAAGTCATTCTGTTTCGCTCCATTCTCTCTACATGTCCGAACCACCTCAACAACCCTTCCTCAGCCCTCTGGACAACAGTTTTGGTAATCCCGCACCTCCTCCTAACTTCCAAACTACGAATTCTCTGCATTATATTCACACCACACATTGCCCTCAGACATGACATCTCCACTGCCTCCAGCCTTCTCCTCGCTGCAACATTCATCACCCACGCTTCACACCCATATAAGAGCGTTGGTAAAACTATACTCTCATACATTCCCCTCTTTGCCTCCAAGGACAAAGTTCTTTGTCTCCACAGACTCCTAAGTGCACCACTCACTCTTTTTCCCTCATCAATTCTATGATTCACCTCATCTTTCATAGACCCATCCGCTGACACGTCCACTCCCAAATATCTGAATACGTTCACCTCCTCCATACTCTCTCCCTCCAATCTGATATTCAATCTTTCATCACCTAATCTTTTTGTTATCCTCATAACCTTACTCTTTCCTGTATTCACCTTTAATTTTCTTCTTTTGCACACCCTACCAAATTCATCCACCAATCTCTGCAACTTCTCTTCAGAATCTCCCAAGAGCACAGTGTCATCAGCAAAGAGCAGCTGTGACAACTCCCACTTTGTGTGTGATTCTTTATCTTTTAACTCCACGCCTCTTGCCAAGACCCTCGCATTTACTTCTCTTACAACCCCATCTATAAATATATTAAACAACCACGGTGACATCACACATCCTTGTCTAAGGCCTACTTTTACTGGGAAAAAATTCCCCTCTTTCCTACATACTCTAACTTGAGCCTCACTATCCTCGTAAAAACTCTTCACTGCTTTCAGTAACCTACCTCCTACACCATACACTTGCAACATCTGCCACATTGCCCCCCTATCCACCCTGTCATACGCCTTTTCCAAATCCATAAATGCCACAAAGACCTCTTTAGCCTTATCTAAATATATATATATATATATATATATATATATATATATATATATATATATATATATAAAGTATATTATTGTAAGTACGAACGAGTGGTATTAATAATATAAAATACTGCCTGTTGGGCTAATACACCCAACAGGGAGTCGAATGAAATTAGCTGAGAGGCGCCCACACCACCGTGTGTCCTCGGACCAAGGGTAACACATCTAGCTTGGATGAGTGCGTGGTTCTTGTAGGATTTGGTGGTCCTGTGAATTAGAGCGTCATGTGAGTTTCGCTCACCATAAGGAGGGCCAAAACATCATGGGTTCGAGTCCTTGGCTAGTCGCAGTGTTGTTTACAGTGTTTAACATAAATTTTTGCCACTAAAAATGGTACGTTAGAAACTGCTAGGCTAGTTTAGGTTTCGTTACGTTACGTTAAGTTACGTTACGTTACGTTGTTAGATTAATTACATTTGCCTGTAAATATTGTGAGTGTTAGCCGGAGAATATTCAAGAAACATTGTATATCAAGATAATGTTCAAAGTAAAATATAAACAGTGGTAAACTAGGCTAAAAAAAATCTTTTCAAAAATCTCCGGCGGACCGCATTCTGCGGTTGTACCCTTCACTGATGATGATGTACCCTTCACTGATGATGATGTACCCTTCACTGATGATGTTGTACCCTTCACTGATGATGTACCCTTCACTGATGTTGTACCCTTCACTGATGATGTACCCTTCACTGATGATGTTGTACCCTTCACTGATGATGTTGTACCCTTCACTGATGTTGTACCCTTCACTGATGTTGTACCCTTCACTGATGATGTTGTACCCTTCACTGATGATGTTGTACCCTTCACTGATGATGTACCCTTCACTGATGATGTTGTACCCTTCACTGATGGTGGTGTTGTACCCTTCACTGATGATGTTGTACCCTTCACTGATGTTGTACCCTTCACTGATGATGATGTACCCTTCACTGATGTTGTACCCTTCACTGATGATGTTGTACCCTTCACTGATGATGTTGTACCCTTCACTGATGATGTACCCTTCACTGATGATGTTGTACCCTTCACTGATGATGTTGTACCCTTCACTGATGATGTACCCTTCACTGATGATGTACCCTTCACTGATGATGATGTACCCTTCACTGATGATGTTGTACCCTTCACTGATGGTGTTGTACCCTTCACTGATGGTGTTGTACCCTTCACTGATGGTGTTGTACCCTTCACTGATGGTGCTGTACCCTTCACTGATGTTGTACCCTTCACTGATGGTGGTGTTGTACCCTTCACTGATGGTGGTGTTGTACCCTTCACTGATGGTGTTGTACCCTTCACTGATGGTGGTGTACCCTTCACTGATGGTGTTGTACCCTTCACTGATGGTGGTGTTGTACCCTTCACTGATGGTGTTTTACCCTTCACTGATGGTGGTGTTGTACCCTTCACTGATGGTGGTGTTGTACCCTTCACTGATGGTGGTGTTGTACCCTTCACTGATGGTGGTGTTGTACCCTTCACTGATGGTGGTGTTGTACCCTTCACTGATGGTGGTGTTGTACCCTTCACTGATGGTGGTGTTGCACCCTTCACTGATGGTGGTGTTGTACCCTTCACTGATGGTAAAGTGGAGTTGTACCCTTCATCCGTGGTAGACCTACATTTTTGGGGCCCTGAAGCTGGAACTGTTATGGGGGGTCCCTTTGCAGCCCCTTCTCACACAGTAGACCCAAAATATTTAAGCAATGTGAACTAAAGTGGTTTCTGGGGCCCCTCCGGGATTAGGGGCCCTGAAGCTTAAGTTTCATAAGTTTCATAGTAGGTCCGCCCCTGCCCTTCACTGATTAGCGAAGGGGTAGTTTTACGCTTTACTAATGGTGAAGGATGTTGGTTTAGCTATTTCTGGTGATAATGTGGTGGTGTTTTATCCTGACCTGGTGGTAGTTGGCCGGTGTTTTATCCTGACCTGGTGGTAGTTGGCCGGTGTTTTATCCTGACCTGGTGGTAGTTGGCCGGTGTTTTATCCTGACCTGGTGGTAGTTGGCCGGTGTTTTATCCTGACCTGGTGGTAGTTGGCCGGTGTTTTATCCTGACCTGGTGGTAGTTGGCCGGTGTTTTATCCTGACCTGGTGGTAGTTGGCCGGTGTTTTATCCTGACCTGGTGGTAGTTGGCCGGTGTTTTATCCTGACCTGGTGGTAGTTGGCCGGTGTTTTATCCTGACCTGGTGGTAGTTGGCCGGTGTTTTATCCTGACCTGGTGGTAGTGGAGTGGTGTTTTATCTTAACCTGGTGGTAGTTGGCCGGTGTTTTATCCTTACCTGGTGGTAGTTGGCCGGTGTTTTATCCTTATCTGGTGGTAGTTGGCCGGTGTTTTATCCTTACCTGGTGGTAGTGGAGTGGTGTTTTATCCTGACCTGGAGGTAGTTGGCTGGTATTTTATCCTAACCTGGTGATACAGTACCTTCTGGGGTTGTCGACGCTCCTGCTGGAACTGAGGTGGGTACCGCTGTTCCAGGAGAGCTTCCTGTGGTGCTCCCTGCTTCTGAAGAAGTTCCTCTTCCCGTCCCTTATAGCGTTCCGAAGCTTCGGCTTCCCGTGCCTTCAGTTCGTCCTCCCTCTTAGCTTTCTCGATCTGCTGGAGGGCGTGGGCGGGCATGGGATGTGGGTTGATAGGGGCCACGGGCAGCATGTCTGAGGAAGGCTGATACCCATTCTCATCTGCCACGTAGGTCAGCTGATGGACTGTGCCGTCAGGATGGGTGAAGCTGAGGTAGACATCACATTATTATTATTATTATTATTATTATTATTGCAATTATCACTTGAATTACTGTTATTCTTGAAATTATTGTTATTGTAATCATTATTGTAATTATTAAGTATTGTACTTATTATTATAATTATTAATTATTGTACTTATTGTAACTATTATTAACTATTGTACTCATTGTATTATTATTAATTATCATTATTATTATTAATTCATTATTGTTTATTATGATTATTATAGGGAGCGCTAAATCCGTAGGGGGGTCACACAAAGCCTGGGGGATGGGAGGTAATAGGGCTTGATCCAAGGAAGTAGAAGTGTAGCTCCAGTCCCTTAGATCTAAAGCCTCTTCGCACTCCCTGCCATCAAGGCGTACAAAGAAGGAAGGTCATTCAAGGGGAGGTGGAAGGAGGGTCTTGATGCTTGTGAAGGGCTCTTGATCCAATAAGTTAGAGCTATGCTCCCTTTCCTTGGATCAGACCAAGGCTCCGTGGACTGGTTTAAATGTTACCTGAACAACAGGACTTAGATTAGGGGAATAAAAACAGTCACAATACGGTGGCTGGAACAGTTCGCTGGAAACCCTCATAGCGACGTTTCGGTTCGTCCTGGACCGAAACCATTGACATTGATTGAGGACGGACCGAAACATCGTCATGAGGTTTCTTCCCCGGCTTCTGGAGATAAACGGACAAGATATCATGGTCCATAACACAGAGATTCAGAACCTCTGTCGACAAGTGTTGATCCTCAAAGCGTAAGTTCTCATTGTAAATAATTCTGATTAATTTTAATGGGTTATTCTTGGTTCATTTCTATACTATTTACTACGTGAAACCCTAAAATTATGTATGAGGGGGGTCTAATTACAGGATGTACTACACACTGTGCAAAACAACCACTGTGAAAAAAACAGTAAACTTCCAAGCGCATTCGTGATTTCTAGCTATATCAAGGATTATCTAAACTTATAAAACTATCTAAACTCCCTAAACTGCCTATAAAACTAAACTTCCTCTAAAACTATTATCAAGGATCTTGATAATGTGAGAAATCACGAAATCGCTTGGAGTTCACTGTTTTTTCAGTGTTTTTTTTTTTTGTATATTGTGATACCACCTGTTTACTGTGATGTTATTGCATCAGTGTATACTGTATATATGCTGAGAGATTACTTTAATACCCTATTTTAGATAGAGTATTCTTGACTGATGACAGCCAGGTGAAATGTAACCTTAATGACCCTGGTGTAGTCGACAGGTTTTAACCCCCATTAACTATCCATTTTCCATTTCCCTTCGTTCCTGCCAAGAGATGGACTTACTAGTAACCACCCTTGGAGACGGAGCCGCCGGTCACCTGACTGGATTCCACATGCTGAACCATTCTGATCCCATTACCAGTCTCCACCTCCATGTTATACACGCCTCTGGCAGGGGCTATCCTCATATCCTTGACGATGGCTGCCGTGCTAGGGTGCTCCTCGGCTCCCTGCCGCTGGATAGGGCCCAAGTCCCGGGTGAGCTCTGGTTCGTGGACGGACTTGCCGGGTTCGGAAAACTGGGTAGGACTATAATGTTGGGATGTGGTTGGGAGTCGAGGTCGGCCCACGCCCGAACCTACACACAGCGCAGCCAACACCATCTATTGGGAACACAAAATGTACACTGCATAAATAAATCCAAAAAAATAAGATAAAGTAAAATAAAGACAAAGAGAGGATCACTGCCTAAATTAGCTCTGCTTAACCAGAGGCTTTATGTAAAAGGTACGTCAGTAATGTCAACTAATTCTGTATCAGTTGTATCACGACTCAGAAAATCGTAATAATCGTAAACCACGGAACGGGTGAGGTTTGAAACCCGCCCTGGGTTCAAACCTTATCAGTTCCGTGGTTTAATCGTATCAAGTTCTTGTAGATATGACGATTACTATTAATAATAATTATTATTATTACTAGTCAGTGCTAGGTAGGCTTCATACTTTCTAAATATTAGTTTATCCAACTTTATGATCCATTATTTCAAGTTCTTTCGTGGTTATGTATCCTCAGCACCTCATTTGTATCTTCTTTATTTATTCCTGTCTTCCAGTTGTATTTCTCAAATATATTTCTGATACTTTACACTTTCTTTAAAATTCAATGTGGGTGTGTGTGTGTCTCATTCACATATATGTATGTACTAACTCTACTTGTGTGTGTATATGTAAGCGCATGTGTACTTAGGTTTTAGCGCATGTTTGTGTATTAGCGCATGCATACGTAGCCACCATTAACACCTGCCAGTGAAATCAAGAATATTTGTCTAGGTGTTACCGTCCGTCACTAAGTGAAAGCTATTGTTTGTTGTGTGTGTGTGTGTGTGTGTGTGTGCTTACCTATTTCTGGTTGCAGGGGTCGATTCACAGCTCCTGGCCCCGCCTCTTCGCTGGTCACTCTTAGGTCCACTCTTTCCCTGCTCGATGAGCTTTATCGTACCTCTTCTTAAAGCTATGTATGGATCCTGCTTCCACTACATCTCCAGAGTGTTCCACTTCCTGTGTGTGTGTGTATGTGTGTGTGTGTGTGTGTGTGTACCCTTAATGAAAAACTTATTCTACCCTAGTATTTTCGATATTGTGATCATATCTCCTCCTGTTCTTCGCTTTTCCAGTGACATAGGTGATAGTAAACGAAGAGGGAAAGGGAGGAAGGGTTAAGACATACAGAGAGGAGAAAAGTGACTCAAGTTATGGCACAGAAGTGAAATACTGGGACACACGACACGAAATGTATCAGTTTACACTCAAAATTAAACCAATAGAGGATACTGCAGCAGCTACAAGAGCAGAATAGCTGCAGAAGTAGCAGCAACAGCAGCAGCAAGGGCACAGCAGCAACGCCAACAGCAGACAGCTGCAGAAATGACAGTAACAGCTATTGAACGTGTTATGTGTTGACATGACCAACAGGACGTGTTTGTGAGCCCCAGGGAGAAGTGCTCCTTTCACCTCCCACCTACACTCTTTCCCACTCCCACATCCTCCCACCCACACCCTCACACACCCACCTTCCCACACCCCCACCCATACCCTCACACACCCACCCATACCCTCACACACCCACCTTCCCACACCCTCCAACACACCCACCTTCCCACACCCACCCACACTCACGGCTCAGGGAGAGTGACCTAGTAGCGATCAGTGAAGAGGCGGGGCCAGGAGCTCGGACTCGACCCCCGCAACCTCAACTAGGTGAGTACAACTAGGTGAGTACACCCACCTTCCCACACCCTCCCACCTATACCCTCCCACACACCCACCTTCCCACACCCACACACATCCACCTTCCCACACCCTCCCACACTCGCACCCTCCCATCCACACCCTCACACACTCACCTTCCCACATTCGTACCCTACCGCCCACACCCTACCACCCACACCTTCACACACACCCACCTTCCCACACCCTCCCATACCTACACCCACCTACACCCTCCTACACCACCCCACACCCACTCCCACACCCTCCCTCCCTTACACTCTCACACCCTCCTACACCACCCCACACCCACCCAAAAACCTCCCACATCACCCCACACCACCTCACACCCTCCCACATCCCCTCACACCTTTCCACACCCACCCACACCACCCCAAAACCACCCACACCCCACCTCAACAAACATCATTCTTTCCAAATAATAATAATATTAATAATAATAATAATAATAATAATAATAATAATAATAATAATAATAATAATAATAATTCCAGTAACTCGTCCTCTTTTTGGTAAATAATCCACATTTTGTCTAGACTCTTCAGTTCTTTTAAGCCACGAAGCTGTATGCCACACACGGGTTTAGCGCATTTCTGTGTGCTTGGCAATACATACAAAAATGGAGCAGCAGTTTCTTCAGTGTACTCACCTGTGTGGTTGCAGGGGTCGAGTCTTAGCTCCTGGCCCCGGCTCTCAACTTGCCGTTTGCCAGATTCACTCCCCTCTAGCCTCGTGGGCTCTATCGTACCTACTCTCAAAGCAATGCATGGAGTCTGCCTCCGCCAGTTCCTCGTTGAGGTAATTCCACTTCATGAGCACGCTGAGGCTGAAGAAATACTGCCTGACACCCCTGTGGTTCATTTGTGTCTTTAACTTCCAGCTGCGTCCCCTGTGTGTATGTGTGTGTGTGTGTGTGTGTGTGTGTGTGTGTGTCTAACCACATACGTATTCTATCATTATTTAGGAGTGTGTATGTACGATTATTATTATTATAATTATTATTATTATTATTATTATTATTATTATTATTATTATTATTATTATTATTATTATTATTATATCGTCAAACTCAAACACATTAAGTAAAAAATTTTACTGCTCTTGGTGAATAAACGTTGTTGGTTCAACGTTGTTGGTTCAACGTTGTTGGTTCAACGTTGTTGGTTCAACGTTGTTGGTTCAACGTTGTTGGTTCAACTTTGTTTATCGCTCAACCAAACAAGTGTGTCTGTCGGGCCACCACGATTACGTAAGTGTGTGATAACTCCCACAACCAAGCCAGTGTCTGATAGGCAGCACCAGCCTCCCCATCAGAGACACCTGTTATCATACAACAGGTCATACCTTCATGACCTGGCGTGACCCAGATCATAAAACTGTGACCTGGGGTTGGAAGCCTATCGACTACACGAGGGTCATGGAGCCTACAAGTAACCTCTCCACCACAAGAAAAGAATACTCTAATCCCTGAATCGGAATTATCAGCATATATACGCTGGGAGAAATACACCTCACGATGTATATATCATGTGGGAGGAGACTGTGGTAGCAACAACAAGTGGGGAGGTTTCCGGATGTTCTCTACACAGTGTTGGAGAAAGCAGCCAGATGTCTAACTGACCTCACACAGCCGGCTTTCTAAAGCCCTGAGAAGCGTGGACAAGGCAGTATCCAGAACATGTCTCTTTTCGGATTATGTTTCCCTCTTTACTTTTCGCCCAGTGAGCTTCATAAAGTTTGACGGACTGAACACATCGACTCCAGTCTAAGGGACTGATTACCTCAAACTCCTTCTTCCAACATTCTTCTCTGTATTTGACCGTGGAAGCCACTGGCTGGCGAAGTGTTTCCATAATGAAGATACCGAAGTAGTCGCTTCCGGGGGTCACTGCCCCTGCTGGCCCGGTCCCAGACCCGGCCTCCTGGGTTTCTCTCCCTCGGTCGTCACTTGACAATGTTCCAAGACCGAATCGTCGTTTGAAGTTCCGCTCTGAACTGTGGATCAGTTGTACATTGTTCCAACCACAATATTGTGATTTGTTCACAGCGTTCATCATTAATTTTACTACTACTACTACTAATACTACTACTACTACTACTACTACTACTACTACTAACAGCATTACTACAACAATTGCTACCACTACCAACAAAGCCTGGCTAGCACCATCATTACCATCACCATCACAACCATCACCATCACAACCATCACCATCACAACCATCACCATCACAATCACCATCACAACCATCACCATCACAACCATCACCATCACAACCATCACCATCAAAAGTAGTATCACTGAAACCATTAATATTTTAACCACTACCACAACTACGGCAATTAATCCCAACCCTGATCAATTCCACCACTATTACAACCACAAACACCCACCACCACATGACTCATACACCACGACAGTCCATAATCTAGACAGAAATAGACAATTCTTCTTCTACTACTACTACTACTACTACTACTACTACTACTACTACTACTGCTACTACAACTACTACCACTACCCCCCAACCCCCATCAACCCGTACAATCCAAACATTCTCATCAATTACCTTCAAATCTCCATCTTCTTGAATTTACAAATGTACAATCAACACACACATTAGCAGACCTAGCTAACACAACAACACTTCGCCTGTTCAACTGCTCTGCAGGTGCAAAACCCACATGGGCCTGTCAGCTCCACTAATTTGGCGATTCCGGAGAGTGGGGACTCAGACCTACGGCAAGCTAGAGCTAAAAAAAAAACAGCAGGCCAGTGCGTTAACTACTGTACCAATGGATTGTTTACACTCAATCATTACTATTTCGCCGGCCTGGTCATGGACCGGGCCGAGGGGGCGTTGATCCCCGGAATACCCTCCAGGTAGACTCCAGGTAGGTAGCCACTGCTTTGATCTGCTAATTCTTCTCACTGATTTCTGATCGTAGCAGCAGCAACTCCAGCAGACATTGAGCAAGTCAAAGCAGACGCTGCACAGAGCAGCAGATGATCTCAGCAGCAGCATCATCAGCAGACAGTGAGGAAGTCAAAGCAGGCGTTACACAGAAGAGCAGATCGTTAGATCAGCAGCAGCAGACACGTCGCCCAGATGTAAGTCTAACGTTTAGAAGGATGTTTACATAACGTTTTAGCGACGTAATTATGATATTTCTATCGCTGCTATTAAACGTATTTTTCATTTGATATTTACTACACGTTTTTGCAACGTATACTGAAGTAGACACCAATCTGCAGTAAAGGCTCTTATTTGGACAACGTTTCGCTCTAGAAAAAAGCTTTAAAAAGCTCTACTTCGAGCGAAACGTTTCCAAAATACCCAACAAACTACCCAACGTAATTGCAACGTTTCGGCGATTACTTTGGCTCTTGCTGGGGTAGACGCTTGCCCTGAACGACGTCTTTGTCAATGCTGACTTTACGTCGCCACGACGTTCGGAATGTCGCCGCGATGTCCTTGGGACATGGCCACGAGTCCGATCGCGTCGCGAACAACTCACCAGCCTCATGTCTGCGGGAGAAGGAGGTCTGCGAGACCAAACACCAGCAGAGACAACACTGAACTAGGAAGCAGTGGGGGAAAGTGTCAGTATATATATATACACACACACACACATACACAAACACAAACACACACACACGTACACGTACACACACGCGCGTGCTCCCACGGGGAGGGGGTGATGGTGGTTAATTAGGGGCGGGGGAGTGGCACGAGAAAGGATGGGAGGGATGGGGAATGGGAGGTGAATGAGGTGAGTGCTGGGAGGTATAGAGGGTGGGAGAAATGGAGAGGGAGGAAAAGCGAGTAACAGGTTGGGTAAGAGGAAGGCAACAGAAGAGAGGTGGGAGGGAAGAATGTGTGGCAGTAGCAGCAGCGTCAGAAGCAACGCTAACAAGAATAGCATCACTGCAACAACAGCAGGAGCGGTAACAGCAACAACAGTAGCAGCAACAACAACAGTAATATCAGAAGAAACAGCAGCAGTAAGACTGTATATCACATCAACAATAGCAACTGCAGTAGTAACAACAGCAATTTCCGTAGTAATAGCGATTTATATACACTTTGATCGCTACATTGTTCTAAGGGTTACTCTGTTATTTTAGGCCCAGAGCTCTCTGCAAGGGCCATCTATAGGCCGATGTCAAGCCCTAGGGACATACTACTGCATAAATATAGAACATTCACACACGGAAAAATAAAATAATAATATTAAACATACACAATAGACACACACACCAGTACTTCTTTCATTTCTATTTGTCTTCTATTGGCTCAACTAACTAGAAACAAAATGTAATGTGAGATCTCTTCCCGTTACTGTTAGTAAACCGTTGTCTCTCATTCACGACCCATAACAGCCACCTAGCACCCAGTCACCTTGTACAACAGCCACCTAGCACCCAGTCACCTTGTACAACAGCCACCTAGCACCCAAACATCTAGTACAACAGCCACCTAGCACCCAGTCACCTAGTACAACAGCCACCTAGCACCCAGTCACCTAGTACAACAGCCACCTAGCACCCAAACACCTAGTACAACAGCCACCTAGCACCCAAACATCTAGTACAACAGCCACCTAGCACCCAGTCACCTAGTACAACAGCCACCTAGCACCCAGTCACCTAGTACAACAGCCACCTAGCACCCAATCACCTAGTACAACAGCCACCTAGCACCCAGTCACCTAGTACAACAGCCACCTAGCACCCAAACACCTAGTACAACAGCCACCTAGCACCCAAACATCTAGTACAACAGCCACCTAGCACCCAGTCACCTAGTACAACAGCCACCTAGCACCCAGTCACCTAGTACAACAGCCACCTAGCACCCAGTCACCTAGTACAACAGCCACCTAGCACCCAAACACCTAGTACAACAGCCACCTAGCACCCACCTAGTACAACAGCCACCTAGCACCCAGTCTAGTACAACAGCCACCTAGCACCCAGTCACCTAGTACAACAGCCACCTAGCACCCAGTCACCTAGTACAACAGCCACCTAGCACCCAATCACCTAGTACAACAGCCACCTAGCACCCAGTCACCTAGTACAACAGCCACCTAGCACCCAAACACCTAGTACAACAGCCACCTAGCACCCAAACATCTAGTACAACAGCCACCTAGCACCCAGTCACCTAGTACAACAGCCACCTAGCACCCAGTCACCTAGTACAACAGCCACCTAGCACCCAAACATCTAGTACAACAGCCACCTAGCACCCAATCACCTAGTACAACAGCCACCTAGCACCCAGTCACCTAGTACAACAGCCACCTAGCACCCAAACACCTAGTACAACAGCCACCTAGCACCCAAACACCTAGTACAACAGCCACCTAGCACCCAAACACCTAGTACAACAGCCACCTAGCACCCAGACACCTAGTACAACAGCCACCTAGCACCCAGACACCTAGTACAACAGCCACCTAGCACCCAAACACCTAGTACAACAGCCACCTAGCACCCAAACACCTAGTACAACAGCCACCTAGCACCCAAACACCTAGTACAACAGCCACCTAGCACCCAAACACCTAGTACAACAGCCACCTAGCACCCAGACACCTAGTACAACAGCCACCTAGCACCCAGACACCTAGTACAACAGCCACCTAGCACCCAGACACCTAGTACAACAGCCACCTAGCACCCAAACACCTAGTACAACAGCCACCTAGCACCCAGACACCTAGTACAACAGCCACCTAGCACCCAGACACCTAGTACAACAGCCACCTAGCACCCAAACACCTAGTACAACAGCCACCTAGCACCCAAACACCTAGTACAACAGCCACCTAGCACCCAAACACCTAGTACAACAGCCACCTAGCACCCAAACACCTATTACAACAGCCACCTAGCACCCAAACATCTAGTACAACAACCACCTAGCACCCAATCACCTAGTACAACAGCCACCTAGCACCCAGTCACCTAGTACAACAGCCACCTAGCACCCAAACACCTAGTACAACAGCCACCTATCACCCAAACACCTAGTACAACAGCCACCTAGCACCCAAACACCTAGTACAACAGCCACCTATCACCCAAACACCTAGTACAACAGCCACCTAGCACCCAAACACCTAGTACAACAGCCACCTAGCACCCAGACACCTGATTTATGTTATGTAAACAGCTGCAGCAGGTGTTAGGATCAATGTCCAGCTTTTCAAAATAAATGTTTTTTCCGAAAAAAATACACAAATATTATAATGAGGCTACATTTATTTTAGGAATTGAGAAAAATTTCTGAGAATGCAGAGCATTTCGAACTGGTTGTAAAGGTTAGAACATTTCTTGACGCATCTTTCTCGTCCGTTACATTATCTGACGAGTTGGACGTCGTTGCGTGACATTAGGTGTGAATATTCGTCTCACTGGATAACGAAAGCATCTTTGATGCAAGTATATTGATGTTCTTGTATCCTGGCGTTGAAGTTCATGATGCGTAGGGAGGGATGCTGACTCTGTCAGCGGTGGTCTGTTATTTGCTGGATCCTCTGGTTATATCTCGTACAGTCATGGATACCTGGAGTTTACCTGGAGAGAGTTTCGGGGGTCAACGCCCCCGCGGCCCGGTCTGTGACCAGGACTATTTATTACACTGAGGGTCTGGTAATAATGGCAGAATTACCGACAAAAGGTTTGGTATATGGACACAGATGCTGCTAGTGTGACATTTCAACTTAGGTGACAATGTCACATTTGTTGCATCTGTGTCTGTTAACCTAACTTTAAGTGTCTGTGTGACTGTCAACCTCGTAACTGTAGTGTGACTATATCAACCTCGTGTCTGTAGTGTCACTATATCAACCTCGTGTCTGTAGTGTCACTATGTCAACCTCGTAACTGTAGCGTCACTATGTCAACCTCGTAACTGTAGTGTCACTATGTCAACCTCGTAACTGTAGTGTCACTATGTCAACCTCGTAACTGTAGTGTCACTATGTCAACCTCGTAACTGTAGTGTCACTATGTCAACCTCGTAACTGTAGTGTCACTATGTCAACCTCGTAACTGTAGTGTCACTATGTCAACCTCGTAACTGTAGTGTCACTATGTCAACCTCGTAACTGTAGTGTCACTATGTCAACCTCGTTTCTGTAGAAGAAATGAAAGGTTAGTCTGCAGAATATTTTGGGTAGTGGGATACTTAATTCAGTGGGGTACTTCAGACAGTGGGATACACCAAACAGGAGAACGTCTTACACAGTGGGATATATCAGTCTGTGTACAGATAGTAACACTGAGACTCCTGATGTTTGAGACTCGGGGAGAAGTGTGTTGTTATGATGCTGTCGTCACCCACCAGTTATCTTCATTATGCACCCTCGACCTGTCCTGTGGGCTGAGTGATCAAAACTTTACAGAGGTACGTAATAAGTCCTGAGACTAGATTCAAGGAGCTAATCCAGGCGATACATATTTTTTCTGTGGTAAGATTTCTACCAGATTTCACAGTTCATTGTAGTTTATAACTGTAATTTTTCGTAAGGTCTGTCACTGTGAATAAGTAAGATATCTCACTCAATAATAAGATATTCCATAATTATGCAACAATTGTCAATACTGTGACCCCGTGGCCTGGTAGCTAAAGCTCCTGCTTCACACACGGAGGGCCTGGGTTCGATTCCCGGCGGGGTAGAAACATTTCGACGCGTTTCCTTACACCTGTTGTCCTGTTCACCTAGCAGCAAGTAGGTACCTGAGTGTTAGTCGACTGATGTGGGTGACATCCTGGGGGACAAGATTAAGGACCCCAGTGGAAATAAGTTAGACAGTCCTCGATGACGCACTGGCTTTCTTGGATTATCCTGGGTGGCTAACCCTCCGAGGTTAAAAATCCAAACTAAATCTTACCTTATCTAACAATAATCAACAATAATCAATAATAATCAACAAATGAATTTGAGTACATCAAAGTTTTGCAAAACAAAAATCTGTGTTTCCTGCGGCAGTGTTTGTAAGATGAGTGTTTACAGGAATGAGAATTGACATTGTGTGTAGACACCTCGGACATACTTGTAAGATGCTACCACTACTGCCACCACTGTTACCATCACCACCATTGACATTAATTGTGACCCCAGGCAGCAGAGGGGTCATATCCACTGGATGCACCATCATCATCCACCACCAGACCAACACTGGATGATTGTAACACCCGACAAACATCCTTCAGACAACAACAACAACGACAAACAACGCCCAGATGTATCTCAAAAAGGTATCCCAGTATCTCATAAGCCCAGCCCTCTCTCCTCACTGCATGTTATTGCATATATCCCGTGTGAATACGTATAAATGTACGTGTGTATAATTTTCCATATGTATATGTGCCTGTGTGCATGTATGCGTGTGTATACATTATGTGTATGCATGCATGTACATAAACTCGTGTATGTACGCAACATGGTGATCAGCCCGATCAATGGTGCCATTAATGGTGGGTTGTTCTTCTCCATTACAAAATAAATCCACGTTACTAACTCGGCTACCATAACTACTTTTTTTACGTTATTTATGTATAAAATGTATATATACATAATCGTGTATGCAAATATTCTGTATAGTGTATAGCACGAGGTAGTCAAGAGAGAGGTGAGGTATACTGTATAGCGAGGGAGGTGGTGGAGCAGCGTAGTGAGGGAGGTGGTGGAGCAGCGTAGTGAGGGAGGTGGTGGAGCAGCGTAGTGAGGGAGGTGGTGGAGCAGCGTAGTGAGGGAGGTGGTGGAGCAGCGTAGTGAGGGAGGTGGTGGAGCAGCGTAGTGAGGGAGGTGGTGGAGCAGCGTAGTGAGGGAGGTGGTGGAGCAGCGTAGTGAGGGAGGTGGTGGAGCAGCGTAGTGAGGGAGGTGGTGGAGCAGCGTAGTGAGGGAGGTGGTGGAGCAGCGTAGTGAGGGAGGTGGTGGAGCAGTATAGTGAGGGAGGTGGTGGAGCAACGTAGTGAGGGAGTGGAGCAACGTAGTGAGGGAGGTGGTGGAGCAGCGTAGTGAGGGAGGTGGTGGAGCAGCGTAGTGAGGGAGGTGGTGGAGCAGCGTAGTGAGGGAGGTGGTGGAGCAGCGTAGTGAGGGAGGTGGTGGAGCAGCGTAGTGAGGGAGGTGGTGGAGCAACGTAGTGAGGGAGGTGGTGGAGCAGTGTAGTGAGGGAGGTGGTGGAGCAGTATAGTGAGGGAGGTGGTGGAGCAGTGTAGTGAGGGAGGTGGTGGAGCAGCGTAGTGAGGGAGGTGGTGGAGCAGCGTAGTGAGGGAGGTGGTGGAGCAGCGTAGTGAGGGAGGTGGTGGAGCAGCGTAGTGAGGGAGGTGGTGTATAGTGAGGGAGGTGGTGGAGCAGCGTAGTGAGGGAGGTGGTGGAGCAGCGTAGTGAGGGAGGTGGTGGAGCAGCGTAGTGAGGGAGGTGCTGGAGCAGCGTAGTGAGGGAGGTGCTGGAGCAGCGTAGTGAGGGAGGTGCTGGAGCAGCGTAGTGAGGGAGGTGCTGGAGCAGCGTAGTGAGGGAGGTGCTGGAGCAGCGTAGTGAGGGAGGTGCTGGAGCAGCGTAGTGAGGGAGGTGCTGGAGCAGCGTAGTGAGGGAGGTGCTGGAGCAGCGTAGTGAGGGAGGTGCTGGAGCAGCGTAGTGAGGGAGGTGCTGGAGCAGCGTAGTGAGGGAGGTGCTGGAGCAGCGTAGTGAGGGAGGTGCTGGAGCAACGTAGTGAGGGAGGTGCTGGAGCAGCGTAGTGAGGGAGGTGCTGGAGCAGCGTAGTGAGGGAGGTGCTGGAGCAGCGTAGTGAGGGAGGTGCTGGAGCAGCGTAGTGAGGGAGGTGCTGGAGCAACGTAGTGAGGGAGGTGCTGGAGCAGCGTAGTGAGGGAGGTGCTGCGTAGTGAGGGAGGTGCTGGAGCAGCGTAGTGAGGGAGGTGCTGGAGCAGCGTAGTGAGGGAGGTGCTGGAGCAGCGTAGTGAGGGAGGTGCTGGAGCAGCGTAGTGAGGGAGGTGCTGGAGCAACGTAGTGAGGGAGGTGCTGGAGCAGCGTAGTGAGGGAGGTGCTGGAGCAACGTAGTGAGGGAGGTGCTGGAGCAACGTAGTGAGGGAGGTGCTGGAGCAGCGTAGTGAGGGAGGTGCTGGAGCAGCGTAGTGAGGGAGGTGCTGGAGCAGCGTAGTGAGGGAGGTGGTGGAGCAACGTAGTGAGGGAGGTGCTGGAGCAGCGTAGTGAGGGAGGTGCTGGAGCAGCGTAGTGAGGGAGGTGGTGGAGCAGCGTAGTGAGGGAGGTGCTGGAGCAGCGTAGTGAGGGAGGTGCTGGAGCAGCGTAGTGAGGGAGGTGCTAGAGAGGGAGGTGCTGGAGCAACGTAGTGAGGGAGGTGCTGGAGCAGCGTAGTGAGGGAGGTGCTGGAGCAACGTAGTGAGGGAGGTGCTGGAGCAGCGTAGTGAGGGAGGTGCTGGAGCAGCGTAGTGAGGGAGGTGCTGGAGCAGCGTAGTGAGGGAGGTGCTGGAGCAGCGTAGTGAGGGAGGTGCTGGAGCAGCGTAGTGAGGGAGGTGCTGGAGCAGCGTAGTGAGGGAGGTGGGGATTCTAGCTAGTTCCTTAGAATAGAAGGGAAATACTCTTATAAAGTAGAGAAGGTGAAAGTGTTAATACCTGGACGACCTCACACTAACTCATACCCTAACTCGTGCCAAGTCGTAGCTATAACCAAGGCTTTCCTTTTAATACTCTGAAGTTTAAACTCTATCGGGAAATGCTATGTCTCGCTCTGTGTAGACCCTTGTCATGGTAAAACCACACTGGGCGAAACGTTGTTCCACTAAATGCTTGTTCCCCAACGTGTCCTTTACTACTGTCGGCAGTACGATGGTTAGACCCAGAAGTGGTGTAAGAGACTGACCACCTCATACTACATCTTCCAGAGTGATGGACCGATTACATCGTCTCTATATCTCTGCTGCTTCTCTTCCCTCTCCCACTGTATTCGACTGAAGAAGCCTACCGTGTAGGCGAAACATTTCGGAATGAAGACACTTAACTGTTGCACATGTCTTATCAACAGAAGTGGTGTGTCATGCGCATTACGTCTCCATGAAGGTCCAGAAGGCTCAGTAACCTCACACACACACACACACACACACACACACACACACACCATCAGCCTCTCTAAAGCACGGCTCCGGCAGGGGCCGCCTCCTAGCAGAAGCCGGCGAGAACCTATTCCGAGGTAACCCGGAACACCAGCACAATGGTTGCTGGAACTCCTTTTTCCTCGCCCCTCCTTCAGAGGAACGGGTGTCGACGTCCTCCTTCTCCTCCTACAATGACAGGAAGCCGGTGAAAAACCCTTTGGGTAATTCAGAGTCCCAGCAGGAGGCGGAGAGGTTGCTGGAACCCCCCCCCCCCTCATCCCTCCTCAAGAGAGATGTGGGGTGTTTTCCTGTCGCAGTAACACGAAGGATCACATCACATAAGTAACACATTTCACCTGACGTCCAACTCACCTCACACTAAATGAAACAAGACATCAAACAGAGAGGTGACACTACCACCACTACCACAATCACACGCCAGCACAGCAATAATAAGAGATATTTAGAGACCGTCAGAAAACCTAAGATGAAAAGAATCAGGTGGAAAAATCAGAGAAAATATTGGAAAAGTGAGAGAAAAAGATTTAGTGAATGAGAGAAAGAGGGAGTAAGAGTGATAATTATGAGAGAGAGAGAGAGAGAGAGAGAGAGAGAGAGAGAGAGAGAGAGAGAGAGAGAGAGAGAGAGAGAGAGAATTAAAAAGAGATTGAAAGAGAAAAAGAGAGGATGAGAGAGAAAAGATGAGAAAAGTGGTGTGAGAGAACGAGATGGAGAAACAATGAGAGCGAGAGAGAGAAGAAGAGAGAGGAAGTGAAACAGAGAACGAGAGAGAAAAAGAGAGAGTGAAAGGGGGAAAGTGGAAGATGATTAATTACCAGAGAGAGAGAGAGAGAGAGAGAGAGAGAGAGAGATCGAACAAACTGGCCAAGAGCTCTTGATCCACGGAACTGGAGCTTTCTTCTCTCTCCTTGGTTGAAACATGACTCTCTCCCATCCTCCCCTAGGTGCTGCATGACCCCTACGGGTTTATAGTTTCCCTATGAACGGTATACGAATAATACTATCAAATACGTCCGGCAACCCGCATGTAAATGAATGCGGCAGCCGCAGGCACTTGACTTGCGGCAGCCGCAGGCGGCAGTACAGGGATGCTGCGGGGTGAGAAAGTGAGAAAGAAAGTTAGTGAAATTATATATATATATATATATATATATATATATATATATATATATATATATATATATATATATATATATATATATATATATATATATATATATATATATATATATATATATATATATATATATATATATATAGAAGAGAGAGAGAGAGAGAATGACAAAAGTTCCACAAATTCATTGTAACAAAAGCTTTTATTTGCTGGAAAAACAAAACTTGAGAGAGAAAGGTGGAAGAGGAATGTTGTCAGTGGAATGTGTGGGCGGGTGGTGGTGGTGATGGAACGCTGTAGAGGATCATGTGTTTGCAGGTGTGTGGGGGAGGGGAGGGGGTAAAGGGCTATCCCAGTGACCACACCTGCAGAGAAAGTATACCAGAAGGAGAGTTTCCTCTCATCGTCGTCGTTGTTGGCACCTGCTCTTGTGGTCATGTCTGGTGGTCGTTCTAGTTCCCTCGAGTATGTCTGCCACTCCTGTAGATTTTCTGTTTTCACAGCTTTTAATGTTTTTAATCTCTGCTGCGTGTTACACTGAGACCAGCACATGTAAGCCAGTGGTCGTACCGCTGCTGTGTTACACTGAGACCAGCACATGTAAGCCAGTGGTCGTACCGCTGCTGTGTTACACTGAGACCAGCACATGTAAGCCAGTGGTCACACCGCTGCTGTGTTACACTGAGACCAGCACATGTAAGCCAGTGGTCACACCGCTGCTGCGTGTTACACTGAGACCAGCACATGTAAGCCAGTGGTCACACCGCTGCTGCGTGTTACACTGAGACCAGCACATGTAAGCCAGTGGTCACACCGCTGCTGTGTTACACTGAGACCAGCACATGTAAGCCAGTGGTCACACCGCTGTTGTGCTCCACCACTCACGCTAAGAGTGTCCGTGCACAACTCTGTCCCAGCCCGAAATGCACAGCATGCTAGTGGCTTACTTTAACTCCTAACAACAATCACATGTAAACTACATTACCTGTATACCGCAGAAAATAAATTCATTATTATTACTACTACTACTACTACTACTACTACTACTACTACTACTACTACAGTATTTGTACTACTGACGCCTCATCTTATAATAAAGATTTCCTTTTACCCTGAAGAAAAAAAGTCAACAACAGCCTACTGTTTTTAAGAGTCAAAACTAAATATAATAAAAAAGACGGGATTGACGCTGTAATTCCTTTCTACGTCCGGAGGGCAATGGCCTACGTAGACGCTACGTCATCCGCTATGTTGTATTAGCACAGACAGACACTAAATAACATCCCTTTCCTCTCCAGCTAATTGAAGTGAGTCACTTGATTATACTGCCCCAGGAAACCCTTGTTTATTTTCGTGCCCTTCTAAACACTCCTCAGTAGAAAAGATTCTGACGCGGGTCCACAGGACCCTAAAGTCGCTGACCTAAAGTCTTACAAGTTCACAAGACCCTCATAACGCTGACCTGAAGGCTAACAAGTCTACAAGACCCTAACACCGCTGACCTGAAGTCTAACAAGTCTACTTCCTGGCTGGAAATCTGTAAAACTAATCATCAAAAACAAACTAACCGAATGTAATCACTTGGAGAAAATAAAACAGAAGATAAAATCTGAGCTTTTCTCAACTCGCAGAACGGAGTGGGATTCGAACCTAAAACAAATCGTGCCACTTCGATTTCGTGAGACGCTAGAACTGCTTCGGCCTCGTACTAGGGGCACTCTTTAGTTGAGCTTCGATGAATAGGGCCTCACTGAAGGCCCGAATCATGCAGCTCTGTTGGTATCTTGCTAGTCAGGAAAGGGGATAAGTGTCCTCTCAAACCTGGATAAGCCTCCACAGGCCAACTCAGCAAGGATTTCAACCCCTTTTAAAAGAAGTGGATCTCTATGTAGGTAATTCTTAAGAGAGTTCCCATGCGCAGTGCTTGTCTTTTGTTACGTTATCATTGTATTTATTAGATTGTTCCAGTGACCAGTGGTTATAACACTTTTGTATTTCGATCAAAACACCTTTGTATGATCAGCTAATGTTTGTTGGTAAATACAAACAAAATTTTAATCTGATATTTCACGGTAAACAAAAAAAAATTTAATCAGCTGATGTTTGCTGTAAAAACACACACAATACGTATTAATCAGCTAATGTTGCCTTAAACGACGTTAAAATGCTAATACAACTGTTGTAGTTCCCACTGGGTTCTCTGCCGAGACAAAAAAATGCTTGTAATATAGGCCACAGCACTCTCCCTCTTGATTTATGGCCGACTGGTCACATGAAGGAGAAAGGTGAAAGGCTCAACGTATGAAATATTGAAATATAAATAATAACAAAATCGATAGAGTGATAAACAAAGACAACAGAGTAACAGAAGCATAGACACGTCATAAAAAAATCTTATTGAAATAGATTACTTGTTTTACATAAAAGCTAAATAATATTCTATTATCAGCGAAGAGGCGAGCCAGGGAGCTACGCCTCGACCCCTGCAATCCCAAATAGGTAATAACAACGCTCCAGATCATCTGGCTAACCAATCAGATTAATACGTCTGTAAAACGACGAAATAAGCTTGTGTCGCCCTCTATGCGCCCCTAACGGAAACTTTCGTATATACCAGTTTAATCTGTGCCGAAATTGTTTTCTCTAGACTGGCCAGCATAAATATGACTTTGTTGGATTTAAGTCGAATCAGATGAGATAAAACAAAATTTTAAAAACACAAATAGGGGAATGACACTTATGACAACGTTTCGGTCCAACTTGGACCATTAACTAGTAATACAGAAGAGCGAAGGGAAGGGAGCCAGAATATATATGAGTGGGTGAGGAGAAGGGAGTGGTGTAACGAGAGGAGGGAATAGTATTAAAATGGTAGTAGTAGTGGTAGAAAAAATAGTGTATACGTGGTAGAGGGGGTAATAAGAAGGTAGCAGTGATAGTGAAACAAGGAGTCAGAGGATGGACACTTAGTAAAGAAATAGTAGTAGTAGTAGTAGAATAGTGGAGATAGTCTGAGAACGAGAGAAAAGAGGAGCATAAAGTCTTTAGTCTTTTTATTTACTCCGAGGGATCTCCAAAAGTACGTGTGTGTGTGTGTGTGTGTGTGTGTATGTGTGTATATATATATATATATATATATATATATATATATATATATATATATATATATATATATTATTACATGGGAAGTTCTCAACAACACATTGTAACCCAAATAAAAGAAAATTGGTCATCATTGACTCTAATTGTCTTAAGACTAAAAGTGTACAGACAACAACATGTTTTCAAATTGACCCAACCAACACATCCACCCATCTTGTAGTGAGTTACTGCTCTAATTCCCTCTAACTGTGTACTCACCTATGCGGTTGCAGGGGTCGGTTCACAGCTTCTGGCCCCGCGTCTTCTCTGGTCGCTACTAGGTCCACACTCTCCCTGCTCCATGAGCTTTAGCGAACCTCTTCTTGAAGCTATGTCTGGATCCTGCCTCCACTACATCACTCCAGAACGTTTCACTTCCTGGCAGCTCTATGGCTGAAGAAATGATTCCTAACATCCCTGTGACTCATCTGAGTTTTCAACTTTCAGTTGTAACCCCTTGTTGCTCCTCAAATCTCAGAAACATGCCGTCCTTATCCACCCTGTCAATTCCTCTCAGTATTTCATATGTTGTTATGTCATCCCTGTCCCTCCTGTCTTCCAGTGTTGTCAGTTTGAGTTGCCTTAACCTCGCCTCATAGGACAAACCCCCTCAGTTCCGGGACTGTGTGTATCTGTGAGTCTGGATTTAATGCAATAAACAGTTTTAACTTTTCCGATAGTATGGAGACTCACTTGCGGAGTATCGAAACACATGACAATAACAACTCTACCACTGTACCATGAGGATCTACCTCCACCTGGAGTCTACCTGGGGGGTCGTTCCAGGGGTCAACGTTTGACTGATCAGCCTCATTGATCAGGGCCTGATCAATCAGGCTGTTACTGCTGGCAGCACACAATCCAACGTACGAGCCACAGTCCGGCTGATCGGGCACTAACTTTAGATGATGGAATCATCCAACATGCCACATGTATTCACTACAACATTAACATAGCCACTAACATTGAATTGATACAAGTTATCTTTCTACAGAGGTCTCCTCTCACCCTACAGACAGTGACGGAGTATAGCTCTTGTCCCCCTGTCGTCACTGTATCTCGAATAACTGTAATAGTAAGTTTATTTAGATACAGGTACACAGTTGCACAAACTTTTATACATAGTATCATATGTGTAAATTGATAAATGGAATGCTGATACCGACAAGATTTGGAAAGATATGTAAGTGCCTTTTTCTACACATGAGTAAGTTACCTAGGATAACCCCAAAAAAAAAGTCAAAGCAAGGAAAAAAAAGGTTAGACAAAATAAACAGTGTTTACAATCCGAAGTGACGTGCAAATGTTCCACAACAACGCCATCAAACCTTGCTAAGATACTTTACCGACCAGCTCATACTGGATGCTTTGGCATCTTGCAGAGGACATTACACCGTGACCCTACTGCTGTCTCTCCCAGCAAGCATCTCTCAGTATTGTACTGTGAGATGCTTGCTGGACCATTGTTGAGGACCCCGGGAACCACTCACAGTGGCAGGTCATTTGAGAGAAGGTGATCACGTAACACTAACTCCAGTCCTGCTGGAAGATTTACATTTAGATTTTGTCACCGATGTGGCTGGGTTTCTGTGCGTCCCATATCCATCCTGTTGACGGTAGCGCAAGAGTATATGGATACACAATAAGCCTAGGAACTAGGCTCCAAAAGAGTTAACAGGACTACATTTGGATTTTATATCTACAGTTCACTTGCTGAAACTTTTGAAGCCACAGTAGCTTCAGAGTGGTATGTTTGATAACATCCTTAACACCCTGATGATGTCCCTCAGCCCATCCTGACAGATTATATTACTTTGCTGTTGCAGTTGGTGATTTATGTTACTTTATGCTGTTGCAGCTGGTGATTCATCTTACTTTAATGCTGTTGCAGCTGGTGATTTATGTTACTTTATGCTGTTGCAGCTGGTGATTCATCTTACTTTAATGCTGTTGCAGCTGGTGATTTATGTTGCTTTATGCTGTTGCAGCTGGTGATTCATCTTACTTTAATGCTGTTGCAGTTGGTGATTTATGTTGCTTTATGCTGTTGCAGCTGGTGATTCATCTTACTTTAATGCTGTTGCAGCTGGTGATTTGCCATAGCTTATGCTGCTGCAGCTGGTGATTTCTCTTAGCTTATGCTGTTGCAGCTGGTTATGTATCTTAATTTATGCTGTTGAATTTGTCTCATCTATGCTGTTGCAGCTGGTAACTTCTCTTAGCTAATGCTGTTGTAGTTAGTGACTTTCCTTAAGACTCTGCTGCTACAATTGGCAACTTTCCTTGAACCTCTGTTGTTGTAGCCGGTAACTTTTATTAAGATTTTGCGTTGCAACAGGTGGCGATTTTCCTTGAGACACTGTCTTTGCAGCTGGTAACTTTCCTTCAGCCATCTGGTACCTACGTCAGCTGCCTCGGGCTGTCACTTATGCAGTCGCCGTATGTTTAATCCTCTCTTCCCTTTTCCACAGTAGCCTTTCTCTTCTTCCTCCTCCTCTTTTTCTCTCCTCTACCATCCTTTCCTGACCCTCTTTTTCCTATACCCTCCGTCACTGTCCGTCTTATTCTTTGCCTATCTTCTTCCCTACCATCCTTCCCTATCGCTTTGTTTCCCTATCCTTCCGCTTGGATATCTTCACTGATGCAACGTTTCGTCACACAATGGCTTCATCAATCCAATACAATGAAGAATGAAGCCACAGGTGGGCGAAACGTTCCCACAATAAAGATACCAACGTTTCGCACAAGTATCTAATTCATCAAGTACGTTTCATATAAGCTCAGTGAATATAACATATAAATGTTTATGATGTTGGGAGGACATAGATGTTATAGATACATAAAAGAACATAAGTTGATTTAACTGCGTAGGATAACTAAATAAAGTCAAATATGCGACTTATTACTCATCAAAAGAGATATTCTCTAATTATTTCACGGAAACCAATTTGATTAATAAAATTGGCAAATTATCACTTACACGACTTAACATCAATAGATTGTTTCCCCTTTGAGGTAAACACATTAACACGAAAAGTTTGAAGCTTTCCGGAAGATGCATTTTTCAGGTAAAGCCAGGGTAATGAGATTAATACTTGGATATTAAATACTTTAATATTCGAGTATTAATTAAAAATTAAATTACAAGTCCCGTTAGTCTCTCAACTTTTCAGAAAAATAATAATTCTAGCTTCTAAAATTATGGGAATTTTTTTTCTAAAAGGTAATGACACCAAAAAATGACAAATTTGACGTAAGGTTTACAGAAATACACATGCGCGAAGCTGCTGGAGGTCGAGGAACACTTGTCACAACTGTGTCGCGCCTGGAGGTCGCACCATATATGGGAACATTGTCAGGTGTGTACACATAATATGCCTCTGATGTTACAAGTATATCTGCGTTCGCATATACGTGTGCATAAATTTCCCCCTAGCTGTCTCACCCACGTATACTTTACCACAACCGCTACACGGGATGGCGTAGTGGAGGAGTATTGGTCCTCCATCACAACGGATGGTGCAATGGTGAAGGCTAGGTCCTCCACCACATGGGATGGTGTAGCGGTGGAAGCTAGGGCCTCTACCACAAGGGATGGTGTAGTGGTGGAGGCTTGGTGCTCCGTTCCTTAATCGCGAGACAGACAAGCCACCTTCCTGCACTTTACGGGGGAAATTGGTACTGGACGATGTGTAAAAATAGTCTTATGCCGCGTGCGAGTGTCTCCCCTTCCTTCACTACCAAAATTACTGTTACAGTATCGTGACAGTGCCATGACAGTGCCGTGACACAGTGCCTTGTCACTGTGCCGTGGCACAGTGCCGTAGAACTTACACAACTAGAAGACACTCCACCTATATACAATGATTCAGACACACAGTGTGGCCTCTGCTGAATTTCACGTTGATGTCGGTAAAGAACTTTTGATCCAAGGAATTGAATTTCCCCCTAAACCCCCTTTCATGGATCAAACCAGGCGAGGTGTGACCCCTACGGCTCTAGCTCTCCCCCCATTAATACAACAAGCGTCGTGTAGCACTGTGACCGAACTAAAATGCATCGATCGCAAACACAATCATGTTTGTCACAATGACAGTCTTAATGATGGAGAAGTAGTTCCTCAATGACTTTCACTTTCAATAAAAATTTATATGAAAAAATACCACGGTGAAAACAGGAAATAAAACGCTTTCGTGTGCTTACGCACACATCTTCAGAGGAATAGGAAGAGGCAAGAGAAGCATATTTTATATGTTAAACCCTGAGGTGACAACACCTCATACACACAGGTTAGATTTGTGCGGGACCTGTGTGTGTGTGTGAGATTTTGTCACCTCTGAGTGAGGTGTTGTCACCTCAGGATCTAATATACAAATTGTACTTCTCATGCCTCTTCTTTGGAAGACGGATCGTGGCAACATTAAGACTCGTGCAGGATCCCCAGTCTTGACAAACATTATACATACATTCTCTTCTTTTGGATGGCCTCAGCCCATTGTCGTATATAAAATATTTTACCGTGGAACGCACAGGGACTACATCAAGACCCTGATCGCTGCCACAAAACAAATTAATCACATTGAGATCTCCTTGGAGATCCTCAGACGGGTCATATTAGGATTAAAACCCATGTCAGGACGCAGTTCCTGACGAGTCAATTAAGCATCTTCCTATTCCTCTGAAGATGTGTAAGTACATGAAGCGCCCAGGTTTTATTTTCTATTTTCAATGTGATATTTTGTTCATATTTGCAATCCATATATTGATATGTTATATACCTGTCAATGGTTCCTGTTTTATGTGATTTGTGTTTCCAATTTAGTGTTAAATCCAGACCGCATAATCTGGACAAGAAGTAGTACAGGGATAACGTAAGAAACAGGAAAGTAAAGTGTATAGTGAATGTAAGTAATGAATGTAAGTAAAAGTGTGTAAGACTGACATGACCTCTTATGTGTCCAGGATACATGTACGACTATGTATCCAGGGTTAAACATTAAATTAAGAAAGAGCAAAAAGGTACAATACCGTGACTAGAACAATGCACAAATAATTATAACTCGCACATAGGAGAAACAAACTTATGACGATGTTTCGATCCAAAACATCGTCATAAGTTTCGTTCTGCTATGTGCAGGTAAATTGTTTACGTATCTGAATAAATTTTTTCTTCAGGCTACGTGAGCACTAACTCTCAACGCTGCTGGTGGATCCTGGCAGTGTTTTATTTGTCAGGAAACAACACAGGGTCTCCCAGCACGAGTCCAAATCACATACGCAAATAACCCGCACATAGAATAGCTTATGACGACGTTTCGGTCCGTCTTGGACCATACTCAAGTCACACAGAAGTACGGGTACAGGTAGGTTCTGCAGGACGTCCTGTCCCGGGTCAGCCTTGACAGATTGAGGTAAGTCAGTATATACAGGCGAGGAGGACAGGGAAGGGAGAAAGAGAAGAGGGAAAAGTAGTAGTGGTAATGACAGTAATGGAAATAGTATAAGCAGAAGGTAGGGGGGAGTAATTTACGCCACAGGAGATAGAAAGGGGATTTACCCTAACTAGGGTGTTTCACCTCATTTAAGTAAATCACAGGACCGCTAACTAGGGTGTTTCACCTCATTTAAGTAAATCAGAGGACCGCTAACTAGGGTGTTTCACCTCATTTAAGTAAATCAAAGCACCACAACTCAGCGATGTATCCTAGGATACCCTGAAAGGGGGGTATCCCAAACACCGCAGCTCAGGTGCAGAGCTGTTTTACAGACTGACGTGAAGGGGGGCGGCACTGTACCCCTGCTCCGTGGATGGTCAGTGAGATAAGCCATATATTCCACACCATTATCCCTCTCATAAAGTGCAAGTATTTGATACAGGGAGTAAGGACAAGTTACTGATCCTCAGTATAATGACAGCTGGCCGAGCCAAGCATACACATTATAACAAACTAACCATCCACAGTATAATGACAAATCAACCATCCACAGAAGAAGCTTTTATCCTTAGAATATAAACATATACTGGATCCACAATTTAAGAGCAATTATTAAATCTACGATCCAACTATTGTGGATCTACGATCCAGCTATTGGATCCAAGATTCAGCTAATGGATCCATGATCCAGCTATTGTATCTATGATCCAGCTATTAGATCTGCGAACCAGCTATTGAATCCATTGTATGAAAACCCGCGTGTGGATGCGGATGAAAAATAATGAAAGACATGTTTGTGAGAATTTCCGTGACTTTTTCCCAACATTATTGAGTTTAGAGAGAGAGAGAGAGAGAGAGAGAGAGAGAGAGAGAGAGTGAAAGAGAGAGAGAGATAGCAAACCTTATAAGGATTTCTTTTCTCTAGAAGAAAAATCTATTGAAGGTCTTTGACCCTTTGTTTGGTAAGACCATTATTTTTCTTTCTTCCTGGTAGGTAAACCAAAAAATTATCATTTTCCAAAATAATATTTTTACATATGTAAAAACATGTTATCTGAGTATTCAAACAATATATACAATACACATAAAGCTTAAACATATTTATACGAGGGTCGTTAAGGCTTAGTTTTCTGTGCACCACCAGTCAAAGATTCTTTACCTCCAAAAATTGGAATCAAAGTAAATTCTTTTGTGGGTGCAGTGGTGGAGTCACAGCTCCTGGCCCTGCCTCTTCCCTAGTCGCTACTAGGTCCACTCTGTTAGGTAAGACACATATGCAACAGTTAGGTATCTTTATTATGAAACGTTTCGCCTACACAGTAGGCTTCTTCAGTCGAGTACAGAAGAGTTGATAGAAGCAGAAGATACTTGAAGACGATGTAATCAGTCCATCACCCTTAAAGTTTTGAGGTGGTCAGTCCCTCAGTCTGGAGAAGAGCATTGTTCCATAGTATGAAACAATATACCTAACTGTTGCATATGTGTCTTACCTAACAACCTGTCGGTATTTTATACCATTTTAATGTTCAATAGGTCCACTCTCCCTGCTCTAAGAGCCTTATCGTACCTCTTCTTAAACTTCTGTATTGATCTCTCGATGTGCATACATTAAGGTAAATACCCCCATCGATATATATACGCTGAAATATACAATCTTTGATGTATACAGTATACCCTTGTACTCATTTATGTTTAATAAAAAAATTCCCAGGCTTAATTGCCACTTCCGGAAGTAACGGCGTTTTGTCCTGTATTTTGAGGGAATCGCTAAGCCCGTATGGGTTACACAACGCCTGTGGGAATGTGAAACAATCAGGTTTAACCCGAGAAGGAGGAAGGTGCCTTCAATTCCTTGGGTTAAGAGTTTGAACAGTACACACACACACACACACACACACACACACACACACACACACACACACACACACACACACACATACACACACACACACACACACACACACACACACACACACACACACACACACACACACACACACAGCACGTCAAGAAATTAGAGAAAGTGCAAAGGTTTGCAACAAGACTAGTCCCAGAGCTACGGGGATTGTCCTACGAAGAAAGGTTGAGGAAAATCGGCCTGACGACACTGGAGGCCAGGAGGGTCAGGGGAGACATGATAACGACATATAAAATACTGCGCGGAATAGACGAGGTGGACAAAGACGGGATGTTCCAGAGATGGGACACAGACACAAGAGGTCACAATTGGAAGTTGAAGACTCAGATGAATCAAAGGGATGTTAGGAAGTATTTCTTCAGTCATAGAGTAGTCAAGCCGTGGAATAGCCTAGAAAGTGAAGTAATGGAGGCGGGAACCATACATAGTTTTAAGGCGAGGTATGATAAAGCTCATGGAGCAGGGAGAGAGAGGACCTAGTAGCAATCAGTGAAGAGGCGGGGCCAGGAGCTATGAATCGACCCCTGCAACCACAAATAGGTGAGTACACACACACATGAAACTAGAGAAAGTGCAAAGGTTTGCAACAAGACTAGTCCCGGAGCTAAGGGGTATGTCCTATGAGGAGAGATTAAGGGAAATCGACCTGGCGACACTGGGAGACAGGAGAGATAGGGGGTATATGATAACAACATATAAAATACTGAGAGGAATCGACAAGGTAGACAGAGACAGGATGTTCCAGAGATGGGACACAGTAACAAGGGGTCACAGTTGGAAGTTGAAGACTCAAATAAATCACAAGGATGTTAGGAAGTATTTCTTTAGTCAGAGTTGTTAGGAAGTGGAATAGTCTGGGTAGTGATGTAGTGGAGGCAGTATCTATACATAGTTATAAGAAGAGATATGATAAAGCTCATAGAGTAGGAAGAGTGACCGAGTAGCGGTCAGTGAAGAGGCGGGGCCAGGAGCTGTGACTCGACCCCTGCAACCACAACTAGGTGAGTACGACTAGGCAAGTACACACACACACACACACACACACACACACACACACACACACACACACACACACACACACACACACACACACACACACACACACACACACACACACACACACACTCGACAGTGGTTTTTTGACAGTCGCCTAAAGCCTTGAAATCTGTCGGTTGCCTTCCACAAAAACGACAATATTTCCAGGATATACATTATACACCAAGAGGTGTATATCCCTCAATGTATGTATGATAGTTCAATTAATCTATACTTTAGGTATTAAAGACTAGTTACGTGCAGCCTTAGAAACCCTCGTTCAGACTTTAAACCGCCATTAACTAATCAATCAGATAGTAGTTTGGCTGCTGTCCTCCGCCCGAGTTACAGTCGCCAATGGCTTCATAGGGCTCGTTACGGTGTCAGCTGTCAGTGACCCTAAAAACCACAACAAGAAGGCGGTCACGGCGTCAAGATTCCTCTACATTTGTGTTGGAGCTCTCACATCTGGATGTGCAGAGAACCACCACGCGCTGTGGTGGTTCTCTGCGCTGACGGAGGCTCTGTAGAAAATGTTTGTCGCATGCCTGTGGGACGGACGTGGCTTCTTATAACGACAGTGACTGCAACACTGGGTTAGGTGAGTACTGTTTTATACTGTGGTTACGTGTACTATATTGTGTACGTGTACGACACTGTGGATAGGTGTACTACACTGTGGATAGGTGTACTACACTGTGGATACGTGTACTACACTGTGGATACGTGTACTACACTGTGGATAGGTGTAGTACACTGTGGATAGGTGTAGTACACTGTGGATAGGTGTAGTACACTGTGGATAGGTGTAGTACACTGTGGATAGGTGTAGTACACTGGATACGTGTACTACACTGTGGATACGTGTACTACACTGTGGATACGTGTACTACACTGTGGATAGGTGTACTACACTGTGGATAGGTGTACTACACTGTGGATAGGTGTACTACACTGTGGATAGGTGTACTACACTGTGGATAGGTGTACTACACTGTGGATACACTGTGAAAACGTGTCAATATATTCCACAAGCTGTGGTTATCCCAGCATTACCATTTATTTTGTAAGGTTTGAAGACTATTGTCTGCACGTTTAATTTTTCAGTTCATCTGAACATTATCATTAAGGTTATTTTAATCCCTAAAATAAGGATTAAAGTAGCTTAATAGTATGTGTATATACCGAGATAAACATCCCTCGGTGTATATATATACTGATGCTCTTGGTGCATATACATCGAGAGAATTAACACCTTCCGGAATACATTCAGTGAAGTATGATGGTTGTATTTTGTTCAAGAGATATACAGTAGTATACCTGGCGAGTATACCCGGAGAGGGTATCGGGGTTCAACACCCCTGCTGTCCGGTCTGTGACCAGGCCGCGTGTACATATTAAATGGGACAGTGATGAAATAAGATATTTATTTGGAAAATTAATGTTTATTTGAAAAATACACGACAACGATTGATAATTGATTTAATAAGAGATATAACTACCCTTTACATTTATGAACATTGCTACAAGCCTCGTCACAGAATCGACCAATGCTGAACACATTTTTCACAAGTTTTCCACCGTCTCACTACCACTGATCTGTACCCATGTACTTCAAAATGCACCTCATATGAAAATATAACTTTTCTCCATTCATCTGTCGTCCATCCCTTATGATCGAGTGCCCACCGTAGCTGTTTTTTCTTCAAAGCAGCAGTCAATAGTTGTGTCTTCAACGACTTTCTGGCAGTTGTGCCAACTTCAAGGAGCCTTCGTTGAACAGTTGAAGAATCAACATTTACGTCAACTGAAGCCATTTAATCTCTGTAGCTTCTTGCTGGGTTTCCTGGGATCCTTCACACTATTTCTTATGATAACCTTGTCATCGTGAGGTGTTGTCTTTGAGTTTTCTTCCACATCTTCCTCGACCCAGCACTCCACAGTCACAAGTGTCGTCAGCTCTCTTCCGAGTCCGACTCACAGTTGACTTTGCTAGGCTCAAATTTTCGGCGATCTGTCTGATATTCAAATCAGCATGTTTTCTTAGTTACAATACTTGCACGCTTCCAAGGGCGAAACATCCAACATGAATTTCAGTAATAATCATGATTTGAAGGGGAGAATTTTGCAAAATCACATTGTCACGGAGCACGCTTGCAGGAATAGCCTTGTAATAATGTAGGTAGGATTACTGACAATGTTAGGTAAAAGGACCCAAGTGCAACTAATGTGACTTTTTATTGTGGCAACGTTTCGCTCTCCAAGCCTGGCAAAATTCCTGGAGAGCGAAACGTTTGCCACAATAAAATGTCACATTAGTTACACTTGTGTCCCTTTACCTAACAAGGTACAGCTTGAACAACAGCTGTTGTAGCACAGACGAGAGTCGTAGGGTAACACCACGGCTGGATGGTTGTCAGAAGACGGTAGAAAACTCTTCTGAAAAGAAAAGAACCCAAACTACATTAATTAAGCTGGAGACTAAGACATATTATGAGACACACAAAATTTACTCCTGTCCCAAATATTTGCACACCATCGTAGTCGATAAGACTACGGGGGCTCATCAACGCTGCATTTTACACGTTCACTACCATTCGGGAATATTTTAATTCTTAAAGTAGAGATTAAAGTGAACTCTCAGCGTATATACACAGAGATGTACACCTCACGGTGTATATAGGTTAGCCAAAATTATTTGTTCTCCCATCACAGAAAGTTTCCTCAAAATACTGTTACTGCTGCAATACCAATTAAAAAATAATAACTTCCTACAGGAAAGGCAAGTCATCCACGCCAGTAACTCGGTTGCGGTCATCGTCGTCTGGCGAGGCATCATCATGATTTAGTTTTGCGCTGTGTAAATTATTGCAGACCGAAGCCTACCATTGCCTCAGAATAATGGTGGTGTGGATCACCGGACATGGTGGTTTACACCTGCCTTGCGTAAGATAATAACACCACAATTGCTCACTCCGTGTCGTTACGGTTTTTTGTGTGTATCTAAGACTATCTTCAAATGCTTTTAAAGACAAGGAAGCGTAACTTTTCACATTGGTTTTGAGGGTACACAGATGTTGTGGTCATGCATATATGTAGTCCATTAGATTTAACTTTAACCTTGGATAATACAGTTAAGTCGAGCATAATTTGACTTGTGGACCCCCTAGCATACACAACACCCGAGTAGAAAAAGGAAAACGTGTTATTCTTCCTAAGAGGTGTATATTTAAACTAACTCAAGACTGTTGATAAAAGCAAAGTTATGTAAAGTAAAAGGACACAAGTGCAACTAATGTGACATTTATTGTGGCAACGTTTCGCTCTCCAGGAGCTTTATCAAGCCAATAAAAATGATCTCACACACTTCTATTCCAGTCAAGATACCAAGACCAAAAGAGGCATCATCATCGGGTTTTTCCTAAGAGCATACCGAATTTGTAGTCCTGAGTTTCTTGACGAGGAATGTACTTACATTCACCAAACATTTACTGAGTTACAATTTCCTTCTTTTTTCATCAAAGACTGCAAGAAAAGAGCTCTTCAGATCATCAATTCTCCACGCATCAACGCCGCTCCCAACAAAGTTATAATTCTTCCCAACAGCCAGGTTGCACTAAACGTCTCAAAAGTACTTTCACAAGCTAACACCAGAGTCGCCATCGCTTCTACCACTTCAATAAAGGATCTAACCAGGACAAAACCCAAGCACCACGAACCAGTCAATGCAGGAGTTTACACTATACCCTGTGGAGGCTGTGACAAGATCTACGTAGGTGAAACAGCAAGAAACCTCGACACCCGCCTCAATGAACACATATACGCATGTAGGAACGACAACTTAAACAACGCCTGTGTACAACACCGAAATTCCACCAATCATCTTATGAAATTCAGAGACGCCCAATTAGTGATAAAAGAAACTAATTTCCGCACACGCAAGTGCCTTGAATCAGCACTGATCGCTGTTTCGAATACAATTAAACAAAACAACGGCAGCTTCACCATCTCCGAAGTCTTAGCAAGAATCCTCCTGAAAACAGTAAACCCTGCCATCACATAGTCTCTCCTGTTATACTACACAAAGCACAGAGAGTGAACACTGAAACAACCTGCCTCATTCCAGTTTATATTTGTCCAACCTATTTTTATGTTACCCAAGTAATAGCTTTTATATCCTTTTACATGTACGAATTAATTGCTTTTGTCACTACCACTACTACTACTACTACTACCACTAGTGAACATCGAAATGGTACCTCACTAGTATTCACCTCACTCTGAGCCTTTATATACCCTCTGTGTCCATGTATTGTTTGTAATGGCTTGATAAAGCTCCTGGAGAGCGAAACGTTGCCACAATAAATGTCACATTAGTTGCACTTGTGTCCTTTTACTTTACATATTGTCGGTAATTCTACCAACTTTATTACAAAAGCAAAGTTGTGACTATTCCACGACGTTGGTTTAAGAACACAGGAATGGAGGAACACTGTAGGAGGCCTGCTAGCTCATACTAGGCAGGTCTTTCTCAAAACCAACAATTCCCACCCTCCTATTTATCTAATTCTTTCCCAAAACTACCCTTGGCTACAATACCTCAGGTCCTCATCAAATCCATCCCTTTTCACTCTAATATATGTCTACTCTCTGAATAACTAAAGGGAAATAAACACTTGTCAATACTCAGTAATCCACGTGGAGACCGAAACTCGAGATTAATTGATCTGTATATTTCAACCCTTTCTGGAATCCTTTTCTCTTTTTCAAGAGCCTTAAGGATTTAGCTTCTATGACTTTTTCGTGGCAGATTGTTCCACTCATCGACAACTGTTAGAAAACCAATACCTTCCTACATCCTTTCTAAATCTAAATTTAGGAACATAATGTATAGATCATGACCCCATCTGGGTTAGGAGTAGATAAGACACGCGAAGCCAAGAGCCAAGACACAACCCCCCTCCCCCCCCAGCAAACACACACACACACACACACACACACACACTATGAGCCCAATCTATTCCTAAATTAAAACATCACTATAGTTTGTACATGACTGGCTGTCACGTGTGCGTGTGTGTACTTACAATTAGGTGAATACACACAGAGGGTCTTCCTCTGACATACACAAAGTTCTATAATCTGTAAGATAAAAATACAACCTACAGCCCATTTCACCCTCTCAGTCGTGATGAAATATTATGTACAAATCACTCTTTGCTCAACCACGAAATCTGACATGAGCGTTCTCCCAGCAAACATTTGCCACTCACTCTGCAAGATCTTGACAGTCTGGTTGACGAAGCACGATAATGATCAACTGTGTTCTGGCCCTCTTGAAAAAGTGCGTTGGGACGTGTTTGCTGCTACGTGCACTGGGTGCTGATGACTTTTGTTCGTCAGGGAAAAATGTCTTGCTGCGCCAGTCGATGTCAGATGATCCGCTCACTGGTTGACCAACCAGTGGTGTACCAGTGCTGGGTGTCAGTGATTAACCAATCACTGGTGTACCAATGCTGGGTGTCAGTAACCAACCACTGGTGTACCAGTGCTGGGTGTCAGTGATTAACCAATCACTGGTGTACCAGTGCTGGGTGTTAGTAACCAACCACTGGTGTACCAGTGCTGGGTGTTAGTAACCAACCACTGGTGTACCAATGCTGGGTGTCAGTAACCAACCACTGGTGTACCAGTGCTGGGTGTCAGTAACCAACCACTGGTGTACCAGTGCTGGGTGTCAGTAACCAACCACTGGTGTACCAGTGCTGGGTGTCAGTAACCAACCACTGGTGTACCAGTGCTGGGTGTCGGTAACCAACCACTGGTGTACCAGTGCTGGGTGTCAGTAACCAACCACTGGCATTACTTAGCAAAATACTTTATTCTGATTATTAATTCCGAAAGAGTTACCAGCCCTAAATAATATAGGTAGGACACATGTGCAAGACTTAGGCATCTTTTCTGACGAAATATTTCGCCTGCGCAGCAGACTTCATTAGTGAAATACGCAGGTGACTACAGTAGAAACGGAGAGGTAATTTTGAGGTGCTCAGTCGCTCGGGTGGTCGTTCATTTAGCCTAAAACAGAGGCACGAGGCCAGAGAATTGTATATTGGAGCTAGAGGTGAGGTGTAGCAGCTGGAGATGAAGTCACAGATAAGCGGGGCCCACTAGTGGAAGTAGATCATGCTAGACGGTTGTTAGCAACAAAGTTGTAGAAGACATCTGTGTCAAGATAGTGTTGCTCCGTTATAAACAATCTAGTTTACCATAATATGATACCCAGGACAACCCCCCAAAAAAAGGTCAAAAATTCTGTTAAAGCTTGGGAGCGTTAAAACGTCGGTTTTTAAACGCTTCTTGTAAGCTTATGAACGCTATTTCTCAATTTTGAGTTACATGAACTACAAATAAGTGAGTATGACTGGTATACGAAACGTCGAGTAGAGGAATAAGACATGTACAATACTTTTGTATCTTTACTGGGGAGACGTTTCGCCCACCAGCGACTTCATTCCAACACAGAATAATTACAGAAGTTTGTGAAAAACTTGTAGCCGGTTGAAGTGTCCAGTCCCTCGGCCTTGACAGGTGTCCAGTCCCTCGGCCTTGACAGGTGTCCGGTCCCTCGGCCTTGACAGGTGTCCAGTCCCTCGGCCTTGACAGGTGTCCAGTCCCTCGGCCTTGACAGGTGTCCGGTCCCTCGGCCTTGACAGGTGTCCGGTCCCTCGGCCTTGACAGGTGTCCGGTCCCTCGGCCTTGACAGGTGTCCGGTCCCTCGGCCTTGACAGGTGTCCGGTCCCTCGGCCTTGACAGGTGTCCGGTCCCTCGGCCTTGACAGGTGTCCGGTCCCTCGGCCTTGACAGGTGTCCGGTCCCTCGGCCTTGACAGGTGTCCGGTCCCTCGGCCTTGACAGGTGTCCGGTCCCTCGGCCTTGACAGGTGTCCGGTCCCTCGGCCTTGACAGGTGTCCGGTCCCTCGGCCTTGACAGGTGTCCGGTCCCTCGGCCTTGACAGGTGTCCGGTCCCTCGGCCTTGACAGGTGTCCGGTCCCTCGGCCTTGACAGGTGTCCGGTCCCTCGGCCTTGACAGGTGTCCGGTCCCTCGGCCTTGACAGGTGTCCGGTCCCTCGGCCTTGACAGGTGTCCGGTCCCTCGGCCTTGACAGGTGTCCGGTCCCTCGGCCTTGACAGGTGTCCGGTCCCTCGGCCTTGACAGGTGTCCGGTCCCTCGGCCTTGACAGGTGTCCGGTCCCTCGGCCTTGACAGGTGTCCGGTCCCTCGGCCTTGACAGGTGTCCGGTCCCTCGGCCTTGACAGGTGTCCGGTCCCTCGGCCTTGACAGGTGTCCGGTCCCTCGGCCTTGACAGGTGTCCGGTCCCTCGGCCTTGACAGGTGTCCGGTCCCTCGGCCTTGACAGGTGTCCGGTCCCTCGGCCTTGACAGGTGTCCGGTCCCTCGGCCTTGACAGGTGTCCGGTCCCTCGGCCTTGACAGGCGTCCGGTCCCTCGGCCTTGACAGGCGTCCGGTCCCTCGGCCTTGACAAGCGTCCGGTCCCTCGGCCTTGACAAGCGTCCGGTCCCTCGGCCTTGACAAGCGTCCGGTCCCTCGGCCTTGACAAGCGTCCGGTCCCTCGGCCTTGACAAGCGTCCGGTCCCTCGGCCTTGACAAGCGTCCGGTCCCTCGGCCTTGACAAGCGTCCGGTCCCTCGGCCTTGACAAGCGTCCGGTCCCTCGGCCTTGACAAGCGTCCGGTCCCTCGGCCTTGACAAGCGTCCGGTCCCTCGGCCTTGACAAGCGTCCGGTCCCTCGGCCTTGACAAGCGTCCGGTCCCTCGGCCTTGACAAGCGTCCGGTCCCTCGGCCTTGACAAGCGTCCAGTCCCTCAGCTTTGCTGAATCTAAAGCAGGTGTCTAAGGATGGTAACTTTCATTGGGGAGACAGGGACTGACCTCCTCAGACTACTTCGTATCTTCCATTCTTTCCAGTAATTGTCTGTATTGGACTGATAAAGCCACTGTTTGGCAAAACATCTGCACGATAAATACCCAGGTGTTGCACAAGTTTTATTCATTAAAACAACATGGGCCTACTGGCCCATGCGAGGCAGGTCCAAGTCTCCTACCGGCTTAAGCCAATGCACCCAACCTAGTCAGGTCAGGTCACATTGACTTAAGGGAGGAACACGGCAACCGACCTGGTAGCACAAGCTATCAGGTCCAACTCACACCCGGTGGCCTGGTGGCTAAAGCTCCCGCTTCACACACGGAGGGCCCGGGTTCGATTCCCGGCGGGTGGAAACATTTCGACACGTTTCCTTACACCTGTTGTCCTGTTCACCTAGCAGCAAATAGGTACCTGGGTGTTAGTCGACTGGTGTGGGTCGCATCCTGGGGGACAAGATTAAGGACCCCAATGGAAATAAGTTAGACAGTCCTCGATGACGCACTGACTTTCTTGGGTTATCCTGGGTGGCTAACCCTCCGGGGTTAAAAATCCGAACGAAATCTTATCTTATCTTATCTTACCCACATCCACTCATGTATTTATCCAACCTATTTTTAAAACTACACAACGTTCTGGCCTCTATAACTGTACTTGGGAGTTTGTTCCACTCATCCACAACTCTATTACCAAACCAGTACTTTCCTATATCCTTCCTGAATCTGAATTTTTCCAACTTGAAACCATTGCTGCGAGTCCTGTTTAGGCTAGATATTTTCAGCACACTATTTACATCCCCTTTATTTATTCCTGTCTTCCATTTATACACCTCAATCATATCCCCCCTAATTCTACGTCTTTCTAGAGAGTGCAGATTCAGGGCCCTTAGTCTATCCTCATAGGGAAGGTTTCTGATACATGGGATCAACTTTGTCATCCTCCTTTGTACATTTTCCAGAGCATTTATATCCATTCTGTAATACGGTGACCAAAACTGTGCAGCATAATCTAAATGAGGCCTAACCAAGGATGTATAGAGTTGAAGAACAACCTGAGGACTCCTATTATTTATGCTTCTTGATATGAAGCCAAGGATTCTATTAGCTTTATTGCGAACACTTATGCACTGTTGTCTTGGTTTCAGATTACTGCTAACCAGAACTCCTAAATCTTTTTCGCAATCCGTAATATTAAGATCTACATTATTTAGTTTATATGTGGCATGGTTATTGTCCTGTCCAAGTTTTAGAACTTTGCATTTGTCTATATTAAACTGCATCTGCCACTTCTCCGACCACTGCATCAGTCTATTCAAATCTTCCTGGAGTGCTCTAATGTCCTCGTCAGAATGAATTCGACGGCCTATTTTGGTGTCATCGGCAAACTTGCCGATGTCGCTCTTTATGCCCTCATCTATGTCGTTTATGTAGATTGTGAACAGCAGGGGGCCCAACACTGACCCCTGTGGAACCCCGCTCGTGACGCTTCCCCACTCTGATTTCTCCCCATTTATGCAAACTCTCTGCTGCCTATTTGTCAACCATGCCTCTATCCAGGAAAAAAATTCTCCTCCTATTCCATGTGCCTTAATTTTCCTCAATAGTCTCTGATGTGGGACCCTGTCAAAAGCCTTACTGAAGTCCATATACACAATATCATATTCATTACCATGATCTACCTCCTCAAATACCTTAGTGAAAAAAGTTAATAAATTCGTAAGGCAGGAACGCCCCTTTGTAAAACCATGCTGAGATTCGTTGATTAATTTATGCTTTTCAAGGTGGCTACGAACTGCCTCGGCAATTATTGATTCCATAAATTTTCCCACTATGGAGGTTAGGCTTATTGGTCTATAGTTCGAAGCTAAGGACCTGTCACCTGCTTTAAAAATAGGTATCACATTTGCCATTTTCCACTTATCTGGCACCATGCCAGTTTGTAGTGATATGTTGAAAAGATTAGCCAAAGGTTTGCTAAGCTCCTCTTTACATTCCTTTAGAACCCTTGCATACAGTTCATCAGGGCCTGGGGATTTGTTAGGTTTTAATTTATCTATTTGCCTAAGGACCATGTCACTTGTGACCCTAATTGTGCGCAGTTTATTATCGTCCTGTTCTACATAATTTATCATTTCCGGAATATCGCTGGTATCATCCTGTGTAAAAACTGAGAGGAAGTATGTGTTAAAAATTCTACACATTTCCTTATCACTGTCAGTGAGCTGACCCGAGGAACTTTTGAGTGGGCCTATCTTGTCCCTGATCTTACTTATGTATACCTGAAAGAATCCTTTTGGGTTAGTCTTCGATTCTCTTGCAACTTTAACCTCATAATCTCTTTTTGCTTTTCTAATTCCCTTTTTTATTTCTCTCTTTAACTGAATATATCGATTTCTTAACTGCTCCTCTCCTCTTTTGATTTGCCTATATATGCCTCTCTTTTGACCAATCAGATATTTTAATCTATTGTTCATCCATTTAGGATCATTTTTGTTTGATCTGATTTCCCTATTTGGAACATAATTTGACTGAGCAGCTAGAACTATGCCCTGGAAAGCATCATATCGGCAACCATCACCACCTACCTGACCCTTAGTCAGGTCATTCCAGTTCAGCCCACCTAAGTAATTTTTCAGTCCTATGAAATCAGCCAAGCGAAAGTCAGGGACGGAGACTTGATTGCCATTATTAGGGGAATTCCATGATATATTAAAACTGAGTGATTTGTGATCACTTTCCCCAAGCTCATCATTAACCTCAAGATTATTAATTAGTGTTTCCCTACTGGCAAGAACCAAGTCAAGGAGGTTATTTCCCCTAATTGGCTCTGTCACAAACTGTTTTAAAAAACAATCCTGGATCGTATCAAGAAAGTCACCTGACTCTAAATTTCCTGTCAAATTGCTCCAGTCAATCTGTCTATAGTTGAAATCTCCCATTAGCACAACATTTTCGTATGTAGATGCCTTACGAATTTCGTCCCATAGAAGTTTACTGCACTCCCTATCAAGATTTGGGGCCCTGTAAATCACACCCAAAATTAGTTTTTCTCGGCCCTCGAGAAGCTGTAACCAAACAGATTCAGTGGCTAACGCTTCTACTTTTATATCTTGTCTAACACAACAATTTAAATTGTCTCTGATATACATCGCTACTCCACCACCCTTCCTGTTGACCCTGTCAGTGTGGAATAATTTATAGCCTTGTATGTGACATTCAGAGGGCATCTCTCTATCTTTCAGATTGAGCCAGGTCTCTGTTATAGCAATAATATCTATGTTTCCTGCACTTGCAATTAATCTTAGCTCATCTATCTTATTTCTTACACTCCTGCTATTAGTATAGTAAACCTTAAGGGAGCTAGTCCCTTGCTGTCCTCTGCTGTCCCCCTTTGTTTGCTGACCTGATCTATTGTCTTTATTTATAACTTCATGCTGAATGCCTTTTATACATTTACTGTTTCCAACCCTAGTGTTGCAACCTGCTTGTTTCCCCCACACACCCATACCTCTATCTTCTATCAGTTTAAAATCATAGGCATTTCACCAATGGCCTTCTCAATTGAGTTTGCAAGTGCTACCACCCCAGCCCCAGAGAGATGTACCCCATCCCTTGCATACATATCATGCTTGCCATAAAAGTTGTTCCAGTTGTCAATGAATGGGATTGCAAGTTCCTTGCAGTATCTGTCTAGCCAGCAATTTACACCAATTGCCCTAGACAACCATTCATTTCCTACTCCCCTTCTAGGCAAGATGCTACATATGACTGGGACCCCTCCCTTAGACTTAATGAAATCTATAGCTGACCTGTACTTACCTAGCAGCTCTTCTCTCCTACCCTTCCCAATATCATTTCCACCAGCACTGAGACAAATAATGGGCTTGTTCCCATTACCTGACATGATATAATGCAGCCTGTTAACTATGTCCCCAACACCAGCTCCAGGGAAGCACACTCTATCTCTCATCTTCTTATTCCTATTACAAAAAGCACGGTCAATATATCTTACCTGAGAGTCACCAACCACAAGAATGCGTTTACCTCTGTTAGCAGGGGCAGTAGTACCCTTACCTTCACTGGCCACTGAAGTACATTCATCCTGAAGAACAGAGAAGCGATTTCCTACCTTCAGATCTTCACTCTTAACTTTCCTTATTCTGGTTCTCCTCCCATTACTGGTTACCACTCGCCACTTATAGCAGGTGCTGGACTGCACCTCACTGCTGGTAGCCGTTGCTACCTCCCCACCTACAGCCTCCTCACAGCGAGAGACAGACTGCACCTCACTGCTAGAAGCCTCATTTCCCCACAACTCCAGCCACCTCACACTCTCTCCCAGACCCATTGAGGTGGACCTTCAGCCTCCTTATCTCCTGGAGAAGCAAGACTCCCTCCTTCAACTCTCCAACCTCAATTTTTAAAACACTGCAGAAGCAAGCCATGCTTAGTAACTGTCCACGCTAATCCCCAAAGCAGCTCAGGGTCTGTGACCTCACGTGACGACTGACCACTGAACACATCTAGCGAAGATTGACGGATTAACCAGGAAACGTTCAGAGCTGATCGATTATCACACGTGATTCGGTTGCTAGCGCACTCACCTAACACACTGAAGTCCAGGGCTCGATCCCCAGTAAGGGTAGAAACATTATGATGTGTTTCCTTAAGGCTCCTGCTGTCCCTGTTCACCTAGCAGTAAAATAAGTACCTGGGGTTAGTCGACTGGTGTGGGTCGCATCCTGGGAACAAAATTAACCTAATTTGCGTTCTGCATAACAAGGGGCTTTCTATATAGTAGATGTCAGGTAGGATTATATACCTTGCACATGTACTTGTAGAGATAAAGATTATTGCTATTATATTTACTGTTATTATTGTTTTCGTTATTTTCATTAAATATTATATTCCTGGGAAAACGTTTGACGGGAGTCTAGGGATAAATAAATATTTATTCCATACTTAAATAGCCTATACAAGGTGAATTCGTTAAAATAGTCCAAGTTGGACCGAAACGCCTGTGAACTCGTTAAAATAGTTCGTTAGACCGAAACGTCGTCATACGTAACCGTCTATGTGCGGGTTGTGTATTGTTTCAGTCACGGTATTGTCTTCTTATTCATGAAGCATTTCTTAAGGTTGTGGGTACGTAACGTGCAGTTGTCTGACAGTGATCTGTAGCACACGTTATGGTGACACTAAAGGTAAATCTTGTGTCAAGCCAAGAGTCAGACTCCAGGTTGCAGCATCACGTCTCCCAACACTCACTCCACACAAATACCCATTAAACAATTAAAGAAACTCGGCAGGCAATTAACAGCTGTCCACTGGCTTTTAGTGAGACATCCGGGAGAGAGAGAGAGAGAGAGAGAGAGAGAGAGAGAGAGAGAGAGAGAGAGAAAGAGAGAAAGAGAGAAAGAGAGAAAGAGAGAAAGAACACCAGAATTATCCATGTGTAATAAATGTATTGGGGAACGCTAAACTCGTAGGGGTCACAAAACCCCTGGGGAAATGGGGAGGGAAACTGGCTTGATTGTTGAAGATTAAAAAAAAGTAATGGTAAATAGTGCTAAACCCGTGAGGGCCATAAAGCTTTGCTGTTAGAGGAACTGGCTCTTCAATGGGGGATCTTCGTCAGAGGAACTGGAGTTATCCTTCCCTTGGATAGAACCTCAATGCGTGTTACATACCCCAGGGGCCGTGTGACACATACGAGTTTAGAGCTTTCCCCGATTAAAATAGTCTTGAGGGAAAATACTAAACCCGTGTGTATTACACGGGGGAGATTACACCCTGGGATAACACTGAAGGGAAAGGGATTACACTGGGGGATCACAAGCTGGGATAACACTGGGGGATTACACTGGGGGATAACACTGGGGGGGTATCACAAGCTGGGATAACACTGGGGGTATCACAAGCTGGGATAACACTGGGGGTATCACAAGCTGGGATAACACTGGGGGTATCACAAGCTGGGATAACACTGGGGGGATCACAAGCTGGGATAACACTGGGGGGATCACAAGCTGGGATAACACTGGGGGGATCACAAGCTGGGATAACACTGGGGGGGATCACAAGCTGGGATAACACTGGGGGGGATCACAAGCTGGGATAACACTGGGGAGGATAACAAGGTGGGATAACACTGGGGGATCACAAGCTGGGATAACACTGGGGGGATCACAAGCTGGGATAACACTGGGGGGATCACACTGGTGGCCGAGCGGACGAGATGTTCTCAAGTTATGAGTGAAATAAAGCCAGAAAAGGGACCGGGTCGCGGGGGCGCTGACCCCCGCGACCCGGTCCAGGGAAACTCCTACAGAAATAACCTCTTAAAGGTCCTTTTTCGACCATATATCTAATCAAGAGGCCCAAGTAGAAAAAAATCACAGGTAACGAGCTGACTTTATTGGGTCATCCTGGGTGCTAAACCTCCGGGGTTAAAAAATAGAATGTCCGAATATCTAGCGTAATAAAATATAGATTACAATTAAATCAACGGCCTAGTCTGTGACAATGTATGATTCATGAATACTAAAAGTTTTAAAACTATTGCTCATTTTTCTAGTAATGTGAAATTTTCATTATCGTCATCCTTCCCCAGGTGCTGTATGATCCCCACGGGTTTAATGCTTCTCCCTGATTAAAAAACTCTTAATTAAAGAAGCGCTTGGGTAGGGCCGTAATTAAAGCTTGCATGTCAGTTAAGGTGCATGAGGGAGAGAGGTACAAAGAGCAGTGTGCTCATTGTCTAAGTAGATACTGGCTGAGTAGTGGAGATACCTATTGAACTTAGAGAATGTGTAATACAATTGCGCACTAGAAGTGCTCTCTCGCTGTATGATGCTTCGGGATAAAGGTCAAATGATTGTAGAAGAACAGCCAGAGTTGGAGTGATACGTACGTAGTTTAGGTTCATATATGTGTGTGTTTGTATATATATAGGGGGGAGGGAACTGGAAAAATAAGATAGTGCAATGTACAAGTGAAGTAGCAGCAGCAACACACACAGCGAGAAGCATTCTTAAGCTTCCCAGCGCTCGGGCTTAATGCCCAAAGCTGGGGTGTGACTCCAAAAGGAACCTGTAGTGCTTGCTGCCTTTGAGCCTCCTGACATCGTCTGCTGCTATACAGCTACCACACCCTTCGCCCAGTGTGGACGGGGTTTGTGGTAGCCCAAGGTGCCTAGCTTTTCCCTCCAAGCCCCGTGGGGGGAGGGAAATGGGGCTAGGCCTGGGGGCAGCTGGTCCCAGAAGACGGGGAGGTACTTGTATCTCCTCCCATGACAGACATTGGTCTGAGACACTCCCATGACAGGAAGCCAAGGCCGGGCAGCCTCTTCGAAAAGGCCCGGGTCGGGCGATTGTACCGGCGAATCTACTACCTACCTTGAAAAATAACATTTGAAGTTGTGTTGCCTGAGCGATTGGTTTATTGTGCACCGCTGTAGCTCAAAAAAAAAAAAAACTAGAGGTAACAGTGGGTGTATAAGACCCCACTGGATTTAGATTTTAGATTTTGCCACCGAAGTGGCTAGTTTATTGTGCACCCCATATCCATCCTGTGGACGGTAGCGCGAGAGCATATGGATACACAAAAGGCCTAGGAACTAGGCCCCAAAGGGTTAACAGGAATACATATGGATTTATATCTACATATCTATAGTTCACTTATCTGTTACAAGCAAATTTAGGAAATTTGCTTAGTATATCTGGTATCTTATTTTCATTAATAAGATATCTTGACATGTCACATAGGTTATTATACTGTCTGTCTCTGTATTCCTCAATAAGTGGACAATTAAGCACATAGTGTTCAAGAGAGTGACCATATGCCTGATCACATAATTTACATTTAGTTTGATCATCATCTGTGTGTCTCCCAAACTGCCAGAAGTACTTGTAACCAAGCCTAAGCCTGGCCACTACAACATCAGTCAGTCTGTTCACATTGCACGTTGCTCCATAAACATACTTATCTACGTTCATGTTATCATAGTGGGTTATAGATCTACTCAGGCTTCTAACTGCATTCCTATAACAATCATTTTCATTATTTACTTCTCTCCTAATATTATTCCTAATGCTAGACACAGTTATACCAAAGTTATATTCTACATTCTCCTTCTGGATACTCTTCTTGGCTAACATATCAACTTTATCATGAAGGAGTAATCCAATGTGTGATGGGATCCATAGCAATTGTACATTAATTCCTTTGTCCCTAATTTTTGAGTATCTTTACCTGGCTTCCCCAATGAGCATGTTTGTAGATGAATGGTTCAGAGAACCGACATGTTGATAAATTAGACACATGTGCAACTCTTGGGTATCTTTATTGAGGAAACGTTTCGCCACACGTTTCAACATGTCGGTTCTCTGAACCATTCATCTACAATTCTGTCAGACACTGCAACTTCTTGGGATCTTAATACTTAGGAATTCTTCGCTTGCCTAATTCTTGGGCACGACCTACTTCCACATTGAACAAATGTGACACGACCTATGACTGCTGCACCTCTCCTGCCATACGGTTTATAAGCTGCTTCTCCGCTGATATGCCGTATTCTATTCAAGATTGATGGACTGAACACATCGACTCAAGGTTGAGGGACTGATTACCTCATTCTTCTCCTGTTCTTCAAGTTTCTCCTACGTATGGACTGATGAAGCCACTGTGTGGCGAAACGTTTCCTCAATAAAGATACCCAAGAGTTGCACATGTGTCTAATTTATCAACAATGAGCATGTTGTTGGAGTCATTATATGAGCCAAGAGCCTTCAATGATGACATAGAATCAGTAATGATGATAGAGTCAAGCTCAGTGTCATAGGTTAGCTTTAGCGCCATTAGGATTGCAAACAATTCAGTTTGCAGTGTAGAAGCCCAGTTGTTAATTCTTATGCCTGACTCAACAAATTTATTATCGTTCTTAACTAGGGAGGTGGCAACAAGAGCAGATGCAGCCCTGCCAGAAGACTCCTGTTTAGATCCATCAGTGTATATAACTTGTGATAACTTGTTACTACCAGCTAGGTGAGAAATTTCTTCTTGAGCAGTTGCTCTAACAAGAGATTTAAGGAAGGGATTACTAGCAATGAGCTTCTTGGGAGGGACTTGTAGGTATGTGATATTAAATGAACATATCTTCCACGGAGGGGTGAAATGCTCTTGTTGTCTACAGTGATACAGTTCATGCAGGTTATAAAACTTAATGCAATTGCACGTTTTCACAATCCATTTAGATCTGTGTGTATTTACCTCTAGATACTTGGTAAGATTCACTGTGACAGTGTCTGGTTCGTTTCTCAACATTCTAATACCGAGTACAGTGTTAATTTCAACAATCCTATCACTGATACTAGAAATACCAAGCTCCTTCCTCATGTTAAGAACTTTTGTAGATCTGGGACAGCCAAGAATAATCCTGAGAGACCACTGGGCATAACTAAATCAGAAAAAAATAGTTTCTTCATATAGAACAAAAAGACACAGTACTGTGATTGGAATAATACACAAATAACCAGCTCACAGAATGAAAATTGTGACAAGATAAGATTTCGTTCGGATTTTTAACCCCAGAGGGTTAGCCACCCAGGATAACTCAAGAAAGTCAGTGCGTCATCGAGGACTGTAACTTATTTCCATTGTGGTCCTCAATCTTGTCCCCCAGGATGCCACCCACACCAGTCGACTGACACCCAGGTACCTATTTGCTGCTAGGTGAACAGAACAATAGGTGTAAGGAAACGTGTCGATATGTTTGCACCCGCCGGGAATTGAACCCGGGCCCTCCGTGTGTGAAGCGTGGAGCTTTAGCCACCAGGCCACCGGGCCTGGTTTTGATCCGACGTTGACGGTCCAGTTCATAAATTTCGTTCTCCTATTTGTGAGTTATTTGTGTATTAGTTATTTCATATTTTTTATCATATGTTTAATATACTTCATATATCTAATATACATAATACAACATGGAGATACAATCTCAGAAATTTTACACTTATTGTCATTACAAAACATTGGTCATTATTGAATTGTAGGCTCATCAAAAATCACTTCATTCATCTAGTCGACGTAAAATATGGATACAATCACAAGGTTTCAAGATTTCAAAATGTTGTTACTATTAGACTAAAGCTAAGCTGTAGGTGTCTCTGGTTTGCATGGATATACTAGTGACATGAAATGCAAAGTCTGTGGAGAGAGACAGGGTCATACAATGGAGTATGGTAGGTAGGTATAATGTTTGTCAGGAAACAAGACAAGTGTTTCGTGACGCGGGTCTTAGTCATATAATGCCTCCACCTCTTTAAAAACATAACTATGCTTGTAATTATTAATACTGGAGTACTGTATCTTAGTGTCTGTATGTCCAAGCTTTCAGAGATACCTCAATGTAAATCCTACAGGATTTGCTGGTTCTTTTCTGACAGTGTTTTTCATATAAATGGAAGCTACATTCAGATCTCAGGCTACTTAGAGCAAGTAAAGACGAATGAGAGTCGGTTGCATTCAGTCTCTTCGAAGTTATAATGTCTAAAATAATTGTATAATCATTTTACACATTAACCTGAATGAGTCATACAGCCCTGTGGGTAAGAATGTGTGCGGGCAGGAGTACGAGAAAGATGTGCAAAGGGAGTGTAAGTGGGGGTTAGTGAGAGCATAAAATTTAAATCTTTGTTGATGCGATAGGTTAGTTTCTCTTAAAAAAAAAAAAAAAAAAAACAGAGTCTGTGTCAAAGATGGGACTTTCAGTGAGGCGGTCAGTTCGATGTGTTGCAGATATGCCTGCTGAGAGATGGGACAATATATTCGGATATTGTGAACTGGCATTGCGACTTGGCAGTTCTCGCAGAGCTGTGCTAGTTTTCTCTCCATGTGGAATCTATAAGTGTTACGTGTGTCTGATTCATATTTGTAAGTGTGACCGCAATTTCTCGAACCTCGGTAACGAGAAAAAGGCCGGAATCCCAGTAGTGGTTAGAAAACAATCAGTTAAATTCTAACTCGGACCAGTTTAGTTACTAAATGTTTGTAGAGTTGCTGAAAGAGAGAACTGAAAAAAATAGTCCAAGAAAGGAATATCTATGTAGGAAAATTGGGAGCTCGTGAATAGGTAACCAATGGGCTGAATACTGCTTGTTCGTTGCCTTTAGTATCGGCTTGTCCAGAGGACCCAGGAAAAGAAAACTGTGTTAACTATACACGAAAGTTAACTAAATTTGTACATGAAGAACGATGGGACGAGTGGAGTTTAACATTTGCATCCTGCAACAGTTCTAAGAGCTTTAAGTCTGTTAATTTTATTCACGGCTGTTAACATACATGGAACAGTGATGCCTAGATATTTATAGGACACTCAGTAGGGCTGCAATTGACCTTTAAGTTTAATAGTCCACTTTCATGGTTACCATTAGCGTGTCTTATTAAACACGCCAGGCTAATGTTCTTGCTAGCTGTTGTACAACCTTTTTTTTTCATTTAAGCACATCAATAAAACTTAGCTTATAAATTCCCCTGTAAATGAATAAAGAGAAATGAATATTTGTCAATGCTCAGTAATAACTCACATGGAGAGAGAAACTCAGAAGATTAACTGGTCTGTATGTTTCGACCTCCCTTCTGAGGTTCTCTTCAGCAGATATATAGGTGTACGGGTGAGGTTGTGCCTCACCCGTACACCTATATATTGTGCTATCTTTAGATATTTTTAGTCTTCCTTCATTTCCCCGCATCAATACTAGACATGCTATCAGAAAAATTGAACTCATCCTCTTCGCTCCCATTCTCATCACTTTCTTTACCACTTTCATCACGGAAATTTTGCTTTCTATTTTCACTGTTCCACTACTGGTATCTTCAACCCTACATTTAGTAGTATCACTCCTGCTTTCACTCTTATCACCACAGTCGTCCTCCAGACCCTGTTTCTCGATTTCCCATTTAACTTTATTTCCCCCCACTTGGGTTTATCAATGGGCTCTTGTTGGTTCTGTTACCCTAGAGTTGCCGCGCCTTATTTTAAAAGTACATCAAAGGCAGTTTGTTTCCAAAACATCATAACTTCCAAGCTGGTTGGGCCACGAGACGGCTGCCATCTCTTGGAACGGGAGGTCCCTGGCAGTCAAGCTCACTAAACAAACCATACCACAGGTGGACAGTGAACTCGTGGCGAGAGTCGTAAAACTCCAGGCCAGCACATAAGCCACTGGGCCACTGGAGTAGAGCTAGAGTTCGTCACGGCCACGCTGGCGGGAGATTAATCTGTAAAACTTGCGTTTGTGGTCATTGGGGCCTGTGTTAACCTCTCTATGGTGTATAAATATACCTAGTTGGGTGAATTTTGTTGTAGCCGACTGGCCCAGTGGCTTACGTGCTGGCATGGAGTTTTAGGAGTCGCTCACCACGAGTTCAATTTCCGTGGTATGGTTTGCAATCATGTCATTACGATTTCGTGAGTCAGTTAAGCTCACTGTTAGAGCGCCTCCTGCCCAACTGAAGTTGCTGCTGCTGCTGGTGGTGTTGTAGTAGTCTTGCGTGATACGAGAGAGGACGTCTACTTCACGGTGCCACACCGGTTCATCACCCACGACTAGGTAAGCTCCTCGTCTGTAGGACCCGCCACCAAAGATGACCGCTCTCATTCCCGTAGGCAGCTGTCCTTGTGCATTAATATAACTGTCTAGTGATGTAACAATGCTCACTTAGGTCTAACAAAAACCCACTGTGACCTCTGTAATCTTTTTTTTTTTTTTTTTTTTTCTCGCTACCGTTCACAGGATGAGCTGCGGATACAAACTAGCTGCTCAGACGACACAACTAAACTAACCTTAACTGTTTAATTGCCAGCCTCATCTGGTGGCTCCCTGATTGGCCTAACATTTAACGTTCTTTCCGATTTCCACTGTATCGTCCAATATTCCGCTGTAATATTGACAATAATAATCCTAAATAATTTTAATACTACGGTATGGTGCGGTAGGTTTAGGCCGCTTTAAGGTATTCGGTAAGTGGATATGGGATGGAAGAGGCAAGGTTAGAGGGTACTTGTCTGTGTTAGATTGTTTGATAGTGCCACAAGTAAGGTTACTGCGTAGGCCGTAGGGGGTTGTGAAGCAGATTACCGAAAATGAAAGGTGCGAGATTTATATGATGTTGGAGCCAGTTTAGTTGTACATCTGTGCGTGGAAATATAAACACTTAGCAACATAATGTGATCCTTTATTGACAGCGTTTCGCCCACACAGTGGGCTTTATTAAGTCACAAACGTTGTCAATAAAGGATCGCATTATACTGCTTAAGTGTTTATATTTCCATTGTGTCACAATTTTATACCATTTATTTACATCTGTGCGTTCTGGCTTTCTTAAGTACATTTTTATATACCTCCCTCTTTGATAAACACCGAAATGTTTTTGAAGTCAGCGAATGGGTCGGTTAAATGATTATGTGTGTTTATGTGTGTGTGTGTATGAATTTGTATGTGTGTGTGTGTGTGAGAGAGAGAGACTCAGCAATCAACATTTGCACCAATAACTCACTACAGTTGTGACCGGGTGTGGAAGTGTGAATTGCTCATTACTCTAAAATTTGTTCATGATTGCAGCCATGTATAAACGTAAGTAACCATTCTTACAGTATTCATTACCTTTGTAACTTGTGAGTTCATTACCTTGTACCTAGTTCAGCCATCAAAACTTTGGAGCCCGGTCCCTGGACCCATTGTGTACCTCTGTAATCTGTAAATACCTTTGTAACTTGTCATGATTGTGACTAGACCTACCTGGAGTTCATTACCTTTGTAAATTGTGAGTTCATTACCTTTGTAAATTGTGAATTCATTGCCTCTGTAACTTGCTCAGCTATCAAAACTTTGAGGCCCAGTCCCTGGACCAATTATGTACCTCTGTAATCTTTTGACTACCGCCCACAGGATGGGTATGGGGTGCATAATAAACATATTAAACTAAACTAACGTAGGAAAATAGAGGCGAAGAGGGAGTGGAGATATTGGCAGTTGCCATGTGTAGTAGGGGTCACGAGGGGTCAATTGGCTCTTCAGATAGAAGGGTTAGAGGGCAAAACTGAAACTCTTGTTTCCTGGAATGATAGGGCAAGGACATAGGTATGTACGTGTTTCTGGGGTGCACGAATTTCTTCGATTGTTATTGTTGTACAAGGGGCCAGAGCTTGAGGTACTTTATCTGAAAAGTTAAAACTTGAAGGGATGAGGATTTTGGAATGAAGTCTTGAGGTTAGAGGTTTTTAGGTGCTCGGAGTTGTAACATAGGCACTGGTAAAACAGCTAGAGAGGGGTCTGCAAGCTAGGAGTTACAACTGGTGAAAAGGTAGGAACGTGAGAGGTAAGAACCTCGTAAGGGTTGACCACTGAAATACCTGTGGTAGAGGCTACCATAGGTGCAGAGCTGCCAGGCAACTCTGCAGTATGACTATTATTACATTCAGGGGTTCGACTCGGGGAAGGAATCGAGCTAAATTTCCTGAATCAAGACCCCCCCCCCCCATTTCCTTCCTCACTGGTATCTAGAATCTTCTCTTAACGAGTCTGGACTACGAGGGAGGTAGTATTTTCCCGTTGGCGTAGTACATTCGCAGTTTATGGCAATCCCTTCTTTAGATATCGGATCTTGCTTTTATGATGGAAAATGCGACACTAATGAGAAGTGCTTCGTCGCAGTCACAGTACGAAAGGGGTCGTTCGCATGTTGGGCCATTACAAGTGTTTTCTCACAAACTGGACAATCTTCCAGTGATCCACAATATTTTGGCAGATGACTATATTGTCGGCATTTAGAGCACTGTTGAGGTCCTAAGTTCTCTCACCAGGACGTGTTGACCTCCTGTATATCGAGGAGGCTCATGTTAAACATCAGTTGAACTATATTGGTTGGGTACCATCACACTCCACGAGTAGGGCAGATGTACATTTCAACTTTGGGAGGTGTTAAAGTTCTAATTTTATTTGATCGTTTAAAACAGCCAGTGAAATCTTATGCTTAACTGTGTGAGGGATGCCGACAACCCCACAACATGAACTGAAGGCGGCATGTCTGTGTACGGGTACACGGTTCCGCCAGTAGAAGTCTTAATTTACTGGCATCGTCACCCCTCAAGTGAGGTTCCTTGATGCTGGTGAGGGGCTCTTGATCTAAAGAACTAGACCTGTGCTCCAATTCCTTGAATCAAGTCTGAATGCCTTAGTTCTTCCCAGGCGCTGTACGACCCCCAACAGGTTTAGCGTTCCCCCATGAATGTAATTTTAATTGGCCTCGTCAGCAGGTGAAGTAAGTTCTTGCGTGTATGATCACCTGGATAAGCTTCGGGATTCATTCACTGTAGTCTTTTTTTTTTTTTAGTCTAATTGGATTTTGTTTTAATTTGTTAGTGGGAGAGGTTTCTAGGCGGTGTATCTTTATAGGTGATCAAGGTTTGTGTGCTTCGTCATGGTCATTCTTAGCAGATGGCTTCAAGCCACTGTCCTTTGGCGCGCACACGATCTGTGACTCACCATTGAGTGGCTGCATCGGAGAGGAAGCTGGTTCACTAGTCAAGGTAAAGCGGGGATCAGAGGTACCAGAGTGGGAAGAAACAAGACTAATCTCGGGCAATAAATGGTTGCATGGAAGCAGTTCAAGTTCTGAAAGTCCATGGCTGTTCTGGAGTTGTAGAGGGTGTCAGTCACTGAAGATCCAGGAGGATAAGGCACTATCTGATTCAACTGATAATGGTGGCAAGTGGATCAGAAAAAAATGTCGTCATACACCTTCAGTAGCCACTCGTCTCAATCGGCACCCTCCAGTAGTACTTCTGTCATCAGAGATCCTGCCAGATAGCTACCTGGTCTCACCTGACAATCCCTAGATCTTATTTTCATTAGGTGGACTGACCTAACCACCATAGCACTACCAAGGGAAGCCACATTACAATATTGCCAGTAGCTAATTCTTTTTCTTTTGTCTAGTGACTGGATTTCACAAAAGGGGAAAGTATAAAAATTAATGAAGGAGGAGGATTGGAGGAAATCTAGATTCAGTTTGAAGGGGAGAAGTTAAATTCTTAGGATCAAGATCCCCTTCAATGCCATGACAAGGGCCATCCTCTCCCCCACATTTATTCAAGGGAAGGGAGAATAATGGTGAAATATAAGGAATTAACTATTAATATAATCATGGGAGAGCGCTAAACCTGTAGGATTATACAGCACATGTGGAGGGGAATGGAAGGTATTCAGGCTCAGTTCAGGGAACCGGAGCACAGATCCAATTCCCCAGAACAAGAGCCCTTCACCAGCTTCAAGGAACCTCCCCTGAGGAGCAATTAACTTTTAAAAGCCTAAGAGTAGCCATAGGGCCAAAGCAAGCACATAAAATGATGCCTGCTTAACCCTGTGTATCTAAACACAGCCACCCAAAACTGTTATTTTGTGATCCACAAATTCTACAGTAAACCACCTCTTCAAGGGGGGCTCCTTGGCGTGGTGAAGAGGCTCTTGGTCTGAGGAATTAGCCCTGTCGGTCTTCTTCCTCAGACCGAACCTAATTACCCCCCATTCTCCCCTCCCCTATCCCATCCTCCCCTTTTTCCATTCCTCCTCCTCCTCCCCACCCCTCCCTTTTGCCCTTCCTCTTTTTGGCCTTTGGGATTTCTCCCACAGGCGTGCTAGTTCCTAGGTAGGGGAAAGGACACCGGGGTCCATCCCATTCCGTTGAGGTTCTTGGCGGTGGCGTAGTTTGCCGTGGAATCTGGATTGCCTGGGGATGTCCCGATCCCTCTCCAGTATCCCGGAGTAGCTTTGGGTGTCTTTCGGGCGACGGGTGTATCTCTGGAAGCCACCTTTCGGATTCCGGGGGTGGTGGACGAAGGAGGTATGCTTTGTGGCAGATATCCGGCCGCCCTCTCTTTTGTCCACCGAGGTAGCTCGGCAGATGTGAGGTTGCTATCCCGGATTGCTGGTTTACTGGCATGAAGGGTAGGGTATGGCACGGGTTCCATGCTGCATCTGCGCTACTAGCGGTGCTGAGGTCCTCTTGGGCGCGGAGGGAGATTTCCGGCCCTTTCATTCCTCGTGGGAACTATTCCTCCCCACTTCTTTTTTTTCTTTTCTTTTCTTCTTTCTTTTTTTTTTCTTAAAAACAAAAAGCAAAGGAGTAACCTAACCATGGAGAACCCAATCCATGAACCCACTACCCCCGGGCCCCTTCTTGATACTGCACCCCATTCTGACCCTGCCTTGTGTTTAGACCACTCTTCGGACACTCCTGATGCCCCTGTACCTCTTGCTGGTGCTGTTTCCTCACCCGCTTCAGGTACTGGGGCTTCGACTGACTCCTTCGATTTGTCTGAACTCCGCTCTCCTTTGACTATGCTTCCGGCTTCTCCCTCTACGGTACGGCAATTTTCGAATCGCCCGCCCATTTCACGCTGGACCAACTCCGGTCCTACTCCTAAACGCCAACGTCAATCTCCTGATGATGCTCCTTCGTTACCTTCCCATTCTACTCGGAAAAGACCGACACGTCAAGCACTCCCTCTCCACGCTCAGTTTCGGACCACACAATGGACTAAATTCTTTACTTTAAGACCGACTTCTTCTTCTGCCTACCTTTCTGACCATAGTATTGGCAAAGCGCTCCTGCATCATGTTGGTAGAGATATTTCATTTCATGCTCTCAAGAGTGGTACGCGCATCGTCACTGTCCAGAATGCTACCCAAGCTCATGATCTTTCTCTCCTTTCGAATATCAATACTACTCCTATCACTATTGAAAAACATCTTTCTCTCAATTCTTGTAGTGGTACTGTCATTCTGCCCCATACCATAGTCCAACAGAATTTTCAGTCATGTGGCAATGACATTTTTGAACAGCTGGAACTCCAGGATCTCCCAATCCTCAAAGTAGACACTTATGTTCTTCCTGCCCGGGGGCGGAGACGTTACCCTTGCAATGTGGCTCGTTTAACTTTTGACAGCCGAGAACTCCCGTCCTCTGTATATGTCGCGGGACATCGGTTACAAGTTCGAAAGGTGATACCTACACCGCAACAATGTAGAAATTGCTGGCGTAATTGGCGAAATATTGCAGATCTATGGCCGAATGCCCAGTCTGTGGTGCCGACGACCATTCTAATACATCTTGCAGTCAACCTCCATCTTTCCTTAATTGTAATGAAGCTCATCCTTCGTACTCCCGCCGTTGCCAGGTCTACTTAAATGAACGTGAAATCCGTTGCCTCAAAGAGGCAGAAGGTCTCCCTTATGCTATGGCAGTTACTCATCTCCGCCTCCAAGGGAGACTACCCCGTGTTTCTTATTCTCGTGTTTCCAAACATCCCCCCACTTCTGGGGTCTCATCTTCTGCAGCCTCCTCTGTTGTTACCCCTCCCATAGCCACTCCGGCATCTAATCCTTTTGCTGTCCTTGGCTCTGACGTCCCGACTACAACTCAGTCTGTTCTCACATCTTCGCGTCCTTCCTCACAAGCCCCAGTATCGACAAGACCTCGTACGACACCTAATACCAATCGCCCCTCTACTTCTCAGAAGTCCAAAAAATCCACATTGCTCAAATCTTCTTTGCCCCTTCCTTCCCTTCTTCCACCTCCACACTTTACCTTTCCAGTCTCTGTACCTAGTTCTTCCCCTCTCTCTGGCTCTATTACAAGTGTGGAGATTCACCCTCCTCCTCATACTATGCCTTCCACCCCCGTCCCCTCCCAAGTTTCTCCCTCTTCTGCCACCTCCCAGGTTTCTGCCTCTTCTGTCCCCCCCCCCCACACTTCATCTCCAGTTTCTTACACTCTTCCCTCCCCCGCTACTTTGGTACAGTCCATTACTGTCCCAATTTTTACTCGCCCTCCTCCTTCTATCTCCAATATGGTCTCCCATACATCTTTGAATTCAGAAACACTTGAAGCCATTTCAGAATATATTGCAGAGACTAAACCTTCAATGGACACTGATTCACTTCCTGTTCCTTCTCTTCCCTCTCCTCCATCTTCACAACCCCATTCTTCGCAACGCTCCGTTCCTTCGCTACTTGAACGTCTTCCAATGCCACCACACGTTGACTTTTCTAACCCCTCTAGTCTGTAGGTGCCTTTACCTACAGATTCCTGGTATTTTCTTCATCGCCAATCATGGCCTATTTACAGTGGAATATCCGCGGCCTCAGGGGTAATCGGGGTGAGCTTCAGATGTTGCTTTCCAGGTTTGCCCCTGTTGGTGCTTGCTTACAAGAACCAAAATTACACTCGGCTGTCTTCCAACCTATCTCAGGCTATAATTTATTGTATTCTTCGAATCCTTTCTCAGATGGGACCTTTAATGAAAGTGCCCTTCTTCTACGCAATGATATTCCGTACTGTCAATTATTTGTCCATACCTCGCTGCATTACACTGCAGCCCGTATCCACTTGAATAAGTGGTTTACAATATGTTCTTTATATCTCCCTCCTTCTCGAGCATTTTCTATCCCAGACTTTGCCTTTCTTGTTTCATCCTTACCACCACCACTTCTGTTACTTGATTTTAATGCCCACCATTTCCTCTGGGGGGGGGGGGGTCTCATTGTGACTCATGTGGCATCCAGTTGGAGGTTTTTCTCGCCTCTCACCCCCTCCATGTTTTAAATACGGGTACTCCCACCCATTTTGATCCTCGTACTCATACTCTCTCTTGCATCAATCTATCAGTCTGCTCTTCCTCCACTGCACTAGACTTCACCTGGTCTGTTCTACCGGACTTACATGACAGCGATCATTTCCCGATCATTCTTACTTCTTCCTATTCACCACCTTTCCGTAGCCCTCGCTGGCAATTTGATTGAGCAAATTGGGATCTTTACTCACACCTCACTGCTTTTAGTGAGGTTCCTTCTTCATCCTCCATTGATGAGCTCCTACACATCTTCTCGATGTCAATTTATACCGCAGCTTCTCATTCTATACCCCAAACCTCAGGCAGACATTCTCAGAAGTACGTGCCTTGGTGGTCTCCTGCTTGTGCTCGTGCAGTACATTTGAAACATGCTGCATGGGGCAGGTACTGGTACAATAGAACCGCTGAGAGACTTCTTGATTTTAAGCAGAAGCATGCGATCGCTCGCCGTGTCATCCATGAAGCTAAACGCACTTGTTGGCGAGACTATGTTTCCACCATCGCCTCTGCTTCTTCTATGAGTGCAGTCTGGAAAAAAGTGAGGAAATTGAGTGGTAAATACTCTCCTGACCCGGCTCCTGTTCTACGGGTCGCTGGTGTTGATGTAGCAAACCCTCTCGACGTTGCCATTGAACTTGGCACACATCTGGTCCGTATTTCCCGAGGGCTCCATCTATGCCCCTCATTTCTTTCCTCAAAGTCTGCCAGAGAGTTAGTACCCTTGGACCTTTCTTCTCTCAGAGAAGAACAGTATAATGTGCCTTTTACACTTCAAGAACTGGAGGCAACGCTCTCAGCTTGCTGATCATCGGCAGCTGGGCCTGACAACATTCATATTCGTATGTTACAACATTTACATCGGTCAGCCCTTGTAGTCCTCTTACACCTCTTCAATCTTATTTGGGCACAAGGAGTTCTTCCCCAGCTGTGGAAATCTGCCATTGTTCTCCCTTTCCGCAAACCGGGTACTACAGGACATGATGCCTCCCACTATCATCCCATCGCTCTTACTAGTGCAGTTTGCAAAGTGATGGAACATCTCGTAAATTGACGTTTAATGTGGTATTTAGAGACACAGTCTCTCCGCTAGTCAATATGGCTTTCGTAACAGTCGTTCTACCATAGACTCCTTACTACGCTTGGATACGTATGTTCGTAATGCCTTTGCGATTAATCACTCGGTTATTGCCATATTTTTTGACCTCGAGAAGGCATATGACACAACTTGGAGGTATAATATTTTGGCCCAGGCCCACTCCTTAGGCCTCCGAGGCAATCTACCATCCTTCCTTAAGAACTTTTTAACTGACAGACATTTCCGTGTTCGAGTCAATAATGTTCTTTCCCCAGACTTCGTCCAAGCTGAAGGTGTCCCTCAGGGATGTGTTCTAAGCACAACACTTTTTCTCCTTGCTATAAATGATTTGGCCTCTGTTCTTCCACCCAATATTTGGTCATCACTCTATGTTGATGACTTCGCTATTGCTTGTGCAGGCGCTGACTGTCATCTTATTGCAGTTTCTCTCCAGCATGCGGTCGACCATGTTTCCACTTGGGCCACCACGCATGGGTTTAAATTTTCAAGTACCAAAACTCACCAAATTACTTTCACTAGACGCTCTGTTATCTCCGATCATCCTTTGTATCTCTATGGCTCCCGTATCCCCGAGCGTGATACAGTCAGGTTTCTAGGCCTTCTCTTTGACCGTATGTTATCCTGGAAACCTCACATTACCTCTCTGAAGGCAACTTGTCACAGCCGGCTAAACCTTCTTAAAATCTTTGCTCATCTTTCCTGGGGAGCTGATCGTCGAACTCTGCTTCGCCTACATTCAGCCCTCATTTTATCGAAACTCGATTATGGTGACCAGATTTATTCCGCGGCCTCTCCTGCTACTCTCTCTAGCCTTAACTCTATCCATCACCAAGGATTACGTTTGTGCCTTGGTGCTTTTCGCTCTTCCCCTGTTGAGAGCCTCTATACAGAAGTGAATGTTCCATCCTTGTCTGATCGCCGTGATGCCCATTGCCTTCGCTACTATGTACGCTCTCACGATCTACACAATCCTTCCATTTATAGAATGGTCACCGATATTAGTAGACATTCTTTATTCGTTCGCCGCCCCTGTTTGCTCCGTCCCTTTTCTCTTCGCCTACATTCACTCTTGTCTTCCCTTCAGTTACCACCTTTATATGTTCATGTAGCATCTCACTTTTCCCTACCCCCCTGGGAAGTTCCAGCTGTTCGGGTCTGTTCTTTCTCACTCCCTTGCTCGAAAGCTCAACTGCCTATGGTGGCTTCCCGCTCTCTTTTTCTTGATCACTTCCACTCCCATTCTCATGCCACCGCTGTGTACACAGATGGCTCTAAGTCTTCAGACGGCGTCGGATTCGCAGCAGTGTTTCCGGACAGCGTCGTGCGGGGGCATTTACTATCTTCAGCTAGCATTTTTACTGCTGAACTGTATGCCATTCTTGCAGCACTTATTCATATCGCATCTATGCCTGTGTCATCATTTGTAGTAGTCTCAGACTCCCTTAGTGCTCTACAGGCTATACGAAAATTTGATACATCTCGTCCCCTAGTTCTCCGTATCCAACTTTGGCTATGCCGTATCTCTACCAAACATAAAGATATTGTTTTTTGTTGGATCCCTGGTCATGTCGACGTACAGGGCAATGAACAGGCAGACACTGCTGCACGGTCAGCAGTACATGACCTACCAATTTCCTATCGAGGTGTTCCATTTCTGGACTATTTTGCTGCAATAGCTGCCCACCTTCGCACCCGTTGGCAACAACGTTGGTCAACTCTGCTCGGTAACAAACTTCATTCTATTAAACCGAGCATAGGTTACTGGCCGTCTTCTTGTCATCAGTGCCGAGGTTGGGAGACCACACTCTCCCGCCTTCGCATTGGCCACACTTGTCTTACTCATGGGTATCTCATGGAGAGGCACCCTGTTCCTCTCTGTGAGCAGTGTCAAGTTCCAGTATCGATTAGCCACATTCTGTTAGACTGCCCTCTCTATCAACGAGCACACAGAATTTACCTCCAACGTCGTCTTCGTTCTACTACTCTCTCTTTACCTTCCCTTCTTGCTGATGGACCCTCCTTTAATCCTGACTCTCTCATTGACTTCTTGACAACGACTGATTTACTCCACAAACTCTGATGATACTTTTCGCTCTCCCTTCAGCCCTTTCTAGTTCAGTCTCTTGCTGCCCTTTACCCTTTCACCATCCACTACCCCGCTGTTATCCGTAACCTATTACTCGTCCATCTCCCTTTTGCCACCTGATGCCCTCGCTTCCTTCCTGCCCTGCAGCGCTGTATAGTCCTTGTGGCTTAGCGCTTCTTTTTGATTATAATAATAATAATAATACAGTAAACCAAAGGAGCACTAATGCACGAGTAGACCAGCATCCATACTATGAATAATCTCCAGTTAGAGATAGACTAGCCTCCTAATTCAGTGGGGCCAGCCATCTGTCCACCAAAGAAGAGTGTTGCCCTCAAAAAAGCTACATATTCAGAACCATTGTACACTTCCAGGGAAACAAAGATAATAAGTACACCATATGGGTCTCTCATGCATGGCAAGCCCAAGGGATTATCAAAGCCAGCGCTAAACCCACTAGGGTCATACAGCGCTGAAGTCCAATGGAGCAGTACTAGTCTCCAAGGTTGCACCACTCTGGCATGGAAAGCCCCAGCTAGTACAACCCAAGGGAACATTAAAGACCATGATTTCCTCCACTAGGTAATGGTGTTTCAGAGGGTAATGCAACAGAAAATGCCGCATCTTAACATTCCTACCAATGGGTGCTATCTGGTGTGTAATCACACAAGCACCATGAGGCCTTCTACTGCAGCAAAGTTTTCTCATATGAAGATTGTATCCATTAGTGCCTATGAATGGTGATGCATTCTCATACAGTGCTAGTTGACTCTCATTACTTCTTGTGAAACCTGTTTCTAACTCCCACTTTATCACATTGCGCTGGTCTTCTATGTAAAACAATTTTTCTTTTTCCTAATTACACATGCCAAATGTATAACCTATGACTGACTACTGTATTTGTCTTTCCATTTCCTACAAGGAATTAGTTTAATATCTTTATTATGTACCCCATACCCATCCTGTGGGTGGTAGTCAAAAGATTAGAGGTACATAATGGATCCAGGGTCCTATAAGGACTACTCTGCAAAGCTATAATTTCTTCTCTTTACATTTATTGTTGAAATAAATCACAATGGGTGAGTGATCACAGTGGGGCCCAAGCTAACCTCCCTTTATGGTGTCTATGGTGTATATACCTAGTTGGATAAATCTTTTTAGTCAGCTGGTCAAGTGGTTGACACACCACTGGCCTGAGTGCCATGGGTGTAAGCCCCCATGTGTTCTATGATTTGTTTCCAATCATGTTATTACAATTTTGTTGAGATATTAAAAAATTCTCCAAATAACATTTTAAATGCTTTAATTGCAAATAAAAAGTAAATCCTAATTTTTGCCTGCTCAGTCTGCTTGTATTCAGTATTTACTGGTAGATTTCCCATGATCATTATTATTAATTATTATAATGTATTGGCAAAAATGTTAAACCCTTACTGAGAAAATTATTTTTTAATTTTTTGAAATCTTTGTTATTATGCCAAACTGCTAAACCCTTACTGAGACTGCTGTATAGTTTCTATCACAAGATTGAAATGGATGTTTGAGAACATGCATAGAAAAACACCACATAATTCATCTTCATTTTTTATATACAGTTGCACAATAAATTACATAAAATATACAAAGAGGACACCACATGTTGCTTTATATACTAATGAGCTCAGCCTATGGCCTTTTTCCTTTTATGGAACACAGGTGTGGCTAAAATTGTCAGAGTTAAGTACAGTTAGACATGCCAAGACAATGTCTTTGCACACACTATTCATTATTCACATTTGACTGGAAACAAAAATATAACTAAAAATACAAGTAAAAATGGAAATACATTTCCTTTTTGAAGACCTATACCTGAATAGAAAGATTGTAACATCCAAGATTCACACACAGTATTACGCACGAACTGTCTGAGCTAATTCGAGAAAGGTGGATGGCCACATAGGAGTTGACCAGATTTACACACTTCTTTTATAAATACTTACCCAAAGATACAATGGCTTTTCTGGTTCCCACCTCCACACTTTCTCTTTGGCAGATGTTTAGTCTCCAGTTTTCCATTTCCAAGCAAAAACAGTTTATCCTGGAGGTACACAATGAAATAAGCACTAGCAGTGCAACAAATATTTACAGTACTTTTGCAAATATAAAAATTAAACCATAAAGATTTCTTAAGCTTCATTCAAACGTAAAAAAATATTGAGCTATATATAATGTATGTATATGTATATACAGTATATGGACAAAATTAGCAGTTAAAAAAAATCCATACCTGCAGCTGGAAATGGTCAGTCTGTGCAAAACCTCACCCAAAAAGATCTCAATATGACCAGATCTACCTAGCAGAAAAAGAGGTATAAAAGCAGTGTTTCTCAATTTGCCAGGCTACCCACAAGTCGTTGAAAGTTATTACCTATTGCAGCACCCCACAGGGCATGGTGGCCCACTGTTTGAGAAACACTGTATTAAAGCATGGCCATCAGCGAAGCAGAGCTTGAGATGGCACTAAATAAAGCTCGTCTTACCATTTGAAATGAACAAAGCCATGAACGCTTCTGACACCCAGACCACTTCCTATTTATTATGCAGCAACAACTTTCTATAAATATCAAGAGATATCCTTTCTTGACTGTCATAAACTCTTTGTAATTAAAACAATAAAATATATCTAATGGACAGAGAAAATTAAGTGGCCCGAGGCTGAACACTGATATACTACACCATCGTAAATATCTCCGACTTCAACTGGGACATCATGAGACAAGTATCTGACAAAATCAGGTCATCAGCAGATAAATTTAGGTGACAAATAATCATTTATACAGAATTAAAATTGAAACTTAGTTGCTTACATATATGTGAATTCTTAAGATTCATAACATTGACAGACATGCAAAGGCCAACAATAACTAATTATACAGCAAGATGCATGGCTTGATCAAGAACCTCGGATAGCTACAGTGAAAATAAAATGACATCCACTATATTCACTTCTGATGGATAAATAGCTCTTCTTCTTATCCACATTCTTATAGATTACCGACTTTATGCTCATCAGTTCGGCATTTGAGGAAAAAAAATATAGTACATCACCTGTGATATATTGCTAGTCAATAACAAGTTTATCTTGCACATAACTGTATTTGTGATCACAGGGCTAAATTCTTACACCATTACCTGAGGAACATGTATTAAAAAACATGCGCTAAACCTGTGTGGGTTATACAGCGCCAAGAGTAGATGTGTACAGAGGTAGGGTTAGCATAGATGTCAAAATTGGTGCAGTAGGTTAGTTTCCATCAGAAAATCAAAGTGAGCTTACATCAAAGATAGGTCTTTGAATAAAAATATTAGAACAGGCGAGTTGGTGTTTAGATGTCGAAAGTGAATTCAGCATCCTCTCCAAGATATTATTATTATTATTATAATCAAAAAGAAGCGCTAAGCCACAAGGACTATACAGCCTCTCCAAGATAGAATAGCCTATTTAGATATGGTGAACTGATAGTACATGACCGTCCTCACTAAGGTCCCAGGCATTTCTCCACGTGATACCTGTGCGAGAGTTGCTTGTCTGATTTGAAAATGCAAATGTGTAGTTACCCAACCCAGCAGTGGTAGGAAGATGGCGACCAAGAATCTAATTGTAGTTCGATAGAAAACAATTTGATGTGGCCTAATTTGGACAAATGTTTTTGGCAGCAATTTCAGAATTGAGAGAATATTGGAGAATAGTCAGAAGGAGCACCTCTGCTAGAGATTGGTAGTTCATGAATAGCTGAGTCTGTGTTCACTGCTCTCAACATTGGTGTGTCTAGTGACCCAGCAAAAAATGACTGCTTTCTAGAAATGACACTGTCATCATTATACTGTATATGGACAATGGGACATAGCGAGCTGAATTTCTGGATAGCTTTTACTGTAACTTGCTTGGGTTGTCAGAAACAAATGAGACAGATATAGTTGCAATGTGTATAACAGCAATAAGCATGGTCAACTATAGTAAATGTACAATACTCAGATAACTTTATTTAGAAAAACAGCCACATACTGTATTCCACCTGGAGATTTGGAGCCCTCAATGTACTCAGCTATAGCATGAGAATGTGATTAATTTGTAGTAGATGTGAGCCTTCAAGCACATAAGGGAGAAGAAGCAAACTTGAATAGTCAGACCCTCCCAAGGAAGGTTAAAGTAAAATACTGGATGAATGCAAAGGAGAACTAAATTAATGAGATGTTACTATATTAGAACACTAACATGATTCTTACTAACATCTGATAATTATTTTGTACTCACAAAAGTCATGGAAGCAGACGAGAGAGAATGGGCATTTGCAATGGTCTTTCAGGGAGATGTTTACCTTTGTATACACACTTTAGACTGGGGAAGACAGAAAAACTCATACACAATGTAAACCTTGAATGGGATCAAGTTCAGAAAGAATAACGAGGGAGGCTGAGTAAAATAGGTGGTGTCCAAGGTCTAGCTTAGACAAAAGTAGGAATGAATGGAGGTGAGAAAAAGTTTGTCTATCAACTGAAGATAAATAAGCTCAAGTTTTAAGTAGGTTCAGCCAACTATGACTGGCACCTTTTAGGGAAGTTATGAGATCTTCACATTTGACTATCAAAGAAAAGAACAAGAAATTTGATCTCTCGTCTAAGGATACTGGAACCACTATAAGGAATATAAAATGGCTGAAGCTTCAACTCGTGCTATTCTTATCCTCTTTAGTGGCTAAAATTATTGGTAGTTTAGCATATTTTCACTGATACCACTCAAGCATTGCATAGGAATTGAAGCCCTGTACAAAATAATTTTACAGCTATACTTATACTGTACTTACTTTTATCATCACTGAAATCTTGTCATTGCTCTCGTAAATAAATCATTGGATTGTGCGCAAAAAAAAAAAAAAATGCAACACGATGTAAGACAGAATAAAATACAATACAGTATTAACTTTTCCAAGGCCAGCTCATAAATTACTGTATTCATAACTAGGATATTTTGATACGAGGCCAGATTATTTGTGTTTGTATTAATATTAACATTTTTACAAATAATCTGAGGAAACTTAATGGCACACAAAGAAGGAAGGTAAATAAATGGAGACTAATGTAAACAACAAGTCTATTTGGCACCGAGATTTATTTGTAACTTATTTTTATGTCTTTCATACTACTTTCCTAGAATATAAGGCTCAAATTACAGATTCACAAACCAGTAACTAATAAAAACTAATCTATCAATAATGGACTGACTTGGTGCACTGTGCTTTGTCCCAAAAAAAAAAAAAAAAACAGTAGATGAAATAAGTTTAATGTTTAGAGGTTCAGAATAAAGAGGGAATGTAGAAACATTTGCAACAATGAAAGCCACAACACTGCAATAAAGAACTGTATTTTTAATTTTCTGACTAATTAAATGTACTTTATGTTGAAGATTAAATGACAGATGACACTTCTGCAATGGGTAAATTTCCTGACAAAAATGTAAAGTGTGTGTCCAATGTAAATCAAAATGTCTAGATCCTATTTAAAAAAAAATAATTACTGTCAGAAAATCCCTTTATTAGTTTCAGAATAATCTAAATAACATCAAATTTTTAAGTTAAGTGGAATTGAATATGGTGTGTACTCCAACCACAGTACAAGAAAACCTACCATACACTTTACTATAAGAAACATGTTTACAGCAAAGCAAACTTCAAGTTAGAGCCTGTCACAAAACTACACCACTGTAACACACATTCATATATACATATATACACACACACACACAAATGTCAACTTCATATTGTACTGTACTACAAGAACCATATTTTCAGTTTTCATTAGGATAATTGTTAGTACTAATGCAGTACTAATGACAATGAACGACTGTAATATACCACAACATACTGTTTAATAGCAGGTTGATTATTACATTTAACCAAATCAATGGGATAACCTTTTTTTTTTTTTTGTACATCCATCTGAAAAACACACTTTGAATTTCCACACATTTTTAAAATAAATAATAACAATAATGAAAATGGATAATACAAATAATAACAATATAAATTAACTGGTGAATGTTTTAGAAAGATAACATACAATTAACCACTACTAAATATGATCAATTATTGAAACACATGACATGTGAGCCTTAAATTAAAAATAATAATGATTCTTTTAAATTAACACACTCGGTTAAAATAAATGGAGAAAGGTCCAATTCAACTTAATTATCAGGCATTCAACAAAATAATTTAGTACATAAAAATCTGTACGCATACTCTGACAGTGCTAAAAGAAAATCACGTAATAAAGACCACCATCAAAACACTACCTTACATGGAAGTAGAAATTATGGCACATCTATCGTGATAGTTTTTTTCTGAATCTTGATTCGCTAGCATTCCCTGCTTGTTGCTTATATCGAAAATATATTTTATATCGAGTGACTGCCCTGCAGCTTACCATATGTACAAGAAAAAACAAACTTGCTACTATGTATAACTAAGTGTTCATGAAAGTGAAAGTAATGACAGATGATGATGAATAATTAAATTCTATCTTCATGTACATAAATTTTTAAAAGGAAATGAAGGTAAAATTAAAACATGGAAACAAGATTAATAGAGATGACAAGAGGGTAAAATCCCAGGTGTCTCTTTTTGTACCATAATGTTTTCACTACATTATATCTACAATCTGTGTCATGAAACACGACAATTAACACAAGGAACTGACAGCATATTACCAAACCTGATTTAACATTGGGCAAAATTTAGTTAAATTCTATACACAATGTACTGTTCACAAGATATTTTAATTAAACAATTCACATGCCAACTGGCAACTTTATTGCATAAACTTGCAATATTCTCTCAATGTATTTCTGTAATTGCCGTGCTCCATGGCTAATAAGAGATCAGCAGGCCAATGAAAGATGACTAACAAAAAGCCTTCAAATGGAGCTGCCTATAGTCAACAAGAAACTCCATTCAACAGTCAAAGATATTGATTAGTCTAACCTTCCACCCATCTACAGAGATTATTAGCCGGGGCATGCCACAGTCGACTAGTTTAAAAATCACCAAATCGTGCTTGGAAGTCCACAGTGTCTTAAATTGTTACATTAGTTTTGCCTCTCACAAGTTACAAGCCTTGAACTGCTCACAAAAAACAAAGCCCATAAATGTCACTTGCATGATTTTTTGGTTTTTAAGACCAAGTATAAAGGAAAGGAGTAACTGTAGCAGTTCTGACAAGCACTTTTTATATAAGTAAGTTGCAGTAATTTTTAAATATAAAGTAATATTCATATTTTTGAACCTTATTGTAATTTATTTACATTGCTTCCATTCCAAAGCATCTCGTTTAAAATAATTAAATATATAAGAGATACATAATGGAATGTTTCTATGGTAATCCAGCATTATTCAGATATTCCAGTTCTGTAGACTTAAACTCTCAATCAATGAAGCTTCTGAATGAGGATTTGTATGCTCTTTGCAGTGCTGTATGACCCTTGTAGGTTTAGCACTTAGTTGTAATTATAATAATGTATGCTGTTTAATTCTCAACACTTGTTATGTTTCCTTCATAGCTTTTTACAACAACATACATCTTCAACAAATACTACTTACCTAACTCGTATACACAGTTTTATTACTTACCACTGCAACTTCAAAATACAAATAAAATATTTTATTTCAAAGCTTTTAGCTAATGAAAAGAACAGTTTTCTCTGAAATTAGGCACATACAATTTTGAATTCTTGCCCAAATTTTTACTAAAAGTTTCTAACTTTAAATAATCTGTACAAAAATACCATAGATGTTTCTGGGGTAAATGAAGTCAAATCTTCTCAGACATTTAAATTCATAAAAGTATCCAGATGATGTACTAATTTTCCTTACATGTTATTAGATATATGGACTTCCTGCAATAGATGTTTTATACACAACTGAGCATCATACTTAGAAAGGATTACTTGAAAGCCTGTGAAACGGTCTAAAATATAAAATAAAAACAAGGCATGTACTTTCGTTCTACCAGAGTCCAATGGCATTTTCTTCACAAGCAATTTCAATGCTCCTACAAGACTGCTCAATCTGTGGCTCCATACTGGCACGACACTACACTAGATTATCACAGCCATGATTGCTTGCTCTAGATTTAGTGACTGGACAGTGGCCCATTAAGCCCCAAGCCCAAAGCCTTTTCTGCATTTACAGCAGGAACAGGATTCTCATTGCTGTACATTTTACAATATTTGAATAAGTATAAAGAATGAAAAATATTATGAGATTCAATAAAGTAATAAGAAACAAACCAATAACATGGCAAAGATTATTTTTAAATAATATGATTATAATTAAAGAATTCATGATCTTCCTTAAAAATAATTTAAAGTCCATGAACTTTGAAATAATGTATATATTATGGTTACAGCCCAATTCCTGCAGTTGCAGACAATCTTCTCAATAAAGTGTATTGAGAGAGAATGTGCACATGCCACATTATTCATAACGCTAATGTAATTGCAGAATTTTACTAGCAAACTTTGTGTTCACCATCTACCCATCACACGACTTTATACCAGTCCAAGAGTGTAACAAGATTGACACCGAAGCTTTATCAAAAGTATTTTGTATCACTTAAAAATATTATAATTGGGATGGTGTGTTTTATCATAAAAGTATTTTATTTTTATCTATTGTCAAATAAAATTAAATATCTCATGGGAATACCTAATGTGCTTCCATGATGATTTTACAATATCTCTTATGAATAACATGACATGCTGTATGTACTTTCCTTGATACCTGAGGGGCCACTGCTGAACTCTAGAACATAACACCCTAGCCTCAACTTATTTCTAGTAGTTTCTATTTCAAGGAGATCTGATGGTAGATTCAGTTACAGATAAAATGCTCTGGAATCATATTTGTTGCAAACAAGCTTTATGCTTGCAGTTATTTATCACACTGAGAATAAACAGGACCATAAACACTTAAGTAAAAATCACATCAACAAGAATTCTGGCTATCGAAAAAAACATGCAGTGATAGTCAACAATCATGTTAACACCATAAAGGATTAACACCAGAATATGCACCAAGCTCAACATGCAGCAGGACGTATGGTGACGTGTGCTGAACCAATACATAACTCCTACAGTACACAAATTCATTATATCAGTCCATCTTTTGCAAACAATTATCTCGATTCAGTGTGTATCCAAGATAACCTGGATATTTTTCAGCTACTTATTACATATAATTCTATATATATATAGATATATTTTTTTTTTTTTTAACAAGTTGGCCATCTCCCACCGAGGCAGGGTAACCCAAAAAGAAAGAAAAAATCCCCAAAAAAGAAAATACTTTCATCATATACTTTCATCATCATTCAACACTTTCACCTCACTCACACATAAATCACTTTTTGCAGAGGTGCTCAGAACACTACAGTTTAGAAGCATATACGTAAAAAGATACACAACATACCCCTCCTTTAGAGTGCAGGCATTGTACTTCCCATTTCCAGGACTCGAGTCCGGCTATATGAAAATAACCGGTTTCCCCGAATCCCTTCACTAAATATTACCCTGCTCACACTCCAACAGATCGTCATGTCCCAAAAATCATTCGTCTCCATTCGCTCCTATCGAACATGCTCATGCACGCCTGCTGGAAGTCCAAGCCCCTCGCCCACAAAACCTCCTTTACCCCTTCCAACCTTTTCGAGGACGACCCCCTACCCTGCCTTCCTTCCCCTACAGATATATACGCTCTCCATGTCATTCTACTTTGATCCATTCTCTCTAAATGACCAAACCACCTCAACCCCTCTTCAGCCCTCTGACTAATACTTTTATTAACTCCACACCTTCTCCTAATTTCCACACTCCGAATTTTCTGTATAATATTTACACCACACATTGCCCTTAGACAGGACATTTCCACTGCCTCCAACCGCCTCCTCGCTGCTGCATTCACAACCCAAGTTTCACACCCATATAAGAGTGTTGGTACTACTATACTTTCATACATTCCCTTCTTTGCCTCCATAGATAACGTTTTTTGTCTCCACATACACCTCGATGCAGTACTCGCCTTTTTTCCCTCATCAATTCTATGATTAACCTCATCCTTCATAAATCCATCCGCCAACACAGCAACTCACAAGTATCTGAAAACATTCACTTCTTCCATACTACTCCTCCCCAATTTGATATCCAATTTTTATCTAAATCATTTGATACCCTCATCACCTTACTCTTTTCTATGCTCACCTTCAACTTTCTACCTTTACACACACTACCAAACTCATCCACTAACCTTTGCAATTTTTCTTTAGAATCTCCCATAAGCACAGTATCAGCAAAAAGCAACTGTGTCAGTTCCCATTTTGTATTTAATTCCCCATAATTTAATCCCACCCCTCTCCTGAACACCTTAGCATTTAATTCTTTTACAACCCCATCTATAAATATATTAAACAACCATGGTGATATTACACATCCCTGTCTAAGACCTACTTTTACTGGGAAGTAGTCTCCCTCTCTTCTACACACCCTAACCTGAGCCTCACTATCCTCATAAAAACTCTTTACAGCATTTAGTAGCGCTTCTTTTTTGATTATAATAATAATACAGCATTTAGTAACTTACCACCTATTCCATATACTTGCAACATCTGCCACATTGCTCCCCTATCCACTCTATCATATACCTTTTCTAAATCCATAAATGCAATAAAAACTTCCCTACCTTCATCTAAATACTGTTCACATGTATGCTTCAATGTAAATACTTGATCTACACGTCCCCTACCCACTCTGAAACAACCTTGCTCATCCGCAATCCTACATTTTGTCTTACCTCTAATTCTTTCAATTATAACCGTACCGTAGACTTTTCCTGGTATACTTAGTAAACTTATTCCTCTTTAATTTTTACAATCTCTTTTGTCCCCCTTCCCTTTATATAAAGGGACTATACATGCTCTCTGCCAATCCCTAGGTACCTTCCCCTCTTTCATAACTGACTCACGAAATCGTAATGACACGATTGCAAAGAAACCATACCATGGGCGGGATTTGAACCCACGGTCAGAGAGTCTCTTTCATACATTTATTAAACAAAAATACCAACATGTGCAACTCTTGCACAGATTGATGGACTGACCACATCGACTCAAGGTTGAGGGACTGATTACCTCGTTCTCCTCCTGTTCTTCACGTTTCTCCTTTGTATGGACTGATGAAGCCACTGTGTGGCGAAACATTTCCTCAATAAAGATACCCAAGAGTTGCACATGTGTCTAATTTATCAACGTGTCGGTTCTCTGAACCTTTCATCTACAAAAATAACAACCACTCCAACACTATATCCCCCCCTGCTTTTAACATTTGTCATGATCCCGTCAGTTCCAGCTGCTTTACCCCCTTTCATTCTACGTAATGCCTCGCACACACCCCACACTCGCACGTATATATATATTCATCAATATGACAATATTATAAACAGCTAATAATCTTTAATGCAAGTGAAAAATACCAAAAAAATATTCCAGCTACACCAGTACAGGCAAACAATACATAAATCATATCTAGATATACAAAAATTGCAATTATGAAAAGGCTTTCAGGATGAAACATTTTCATGGTCACCCAAATGTGATTTGGTATATTGCCTGATTACAAGAATATTACTTTAAGATGCCCCCAAGACACACACACATTCATTGACTGGCATACTTTTTCCAGCAATTTAAGGGAAGAAGCACTGCATATTAGGCCATGTGAATTTACTTACGAGATGTCTGCATGCCATGGGGAATCAGGCCATATGAGACCATTTATATTCTCATGTCAGAGAGAGGCAAGTGCAGTAGTAGGATGGGATTAAGGACAAATTTCTTGCCAAAAATATTAAATCACTAATTTCAATACAAAGGTTATCAATCAACAACCTTCAGTATATCTAGAAATAGTAATAAATATTCTTAAAATAATTAGATTGAATGCAAAATCAACATTCTTAATCTTCAGGTGTGAAATTTACTTAATATTTGTAAGTGAAGTGGAGAGCAATGAAAATATATTTTCACAAGTTATGCTATATCCTGACTGATATTTAGTTACAATAAAAAACTTTAGAAGAACACTGACTGGAAGCAATATCAACTATTTCTGAGTAACTTCACAGGTAGAAAAGGGTGACCTTTCATTAGGATTAACATGTGCAAATTTTCAACTATACTGTACATTACTGAAATAAAATGGCTTGATATGAAAGAAACTAAAATATAATTATTATAAACAAAGAAAATCCAGCTAAAGATCTGCTAGTCCTTTCAAAAGTCATTACTATATATACCTTGAACAATGAAAATCAAAAGAAATACATCACCCTCCAGTTGTAACACAAGCAATCCTTCTCCAATTCTACCAACAGAACTCCTACACGAACACTTAACTGTTGCTTATAAAGACATACAACATTGAGCAACTTCTATTACAACTGACAAACACAAAGCACTATTATCAACTTTTCTGGTGGAAAGAGAAGCACTGTCTTAAATAAATAATTAAAAAGTTGAAGGGCACATTCAAGACCTAATTGCACATACACAGTATATTAAATTAAACACTTCAAACCTATTAAGTGCCTCTTTACTCTAAGTTAGCATAATATATTTCAACAGTAAAGCTGTTACCCCATACAGGCTATCTTAAAAATAATCTTTGCTAGTGGTGAAAACTCAACAAACCAGGTCTTTATGACAGTTTTAAATCCAGGTTTTCTCTTCAATTTCCTGAAAGATAATCTGAAACAATCAGCAAGTATCAAACCTACTCATTCCTTGAGATTGTGTATTCAACTAGTCTAAAAAAAAGTCAGAAATTTAAAACCACACCAAAACATAACATCAGTTTCTACGATGGAAACCAGAACTATACATAGCAATTCATTTTAAACTATCCATTGCCATATTTTATACTCATACAAAAATAGTTTCCTGTGGAGGGTCATACCTCCTATCAATGGCATTTCCTGGTATGGTTTAAATCTGAATCTAGGGACAATATTGTGAAATGATGAATGTACAAATTTTGTAACCGGCCAAGATGAAAGAACTTACTTAAATAATACTGGCCAATCCTATTGCAGAGTCTTGACTAAAGAATGCTCCACAATATTCAAAGACATTCCTGAAATCACACCCTAGTCTTTGGTGAAAAGCTAAGATGGGCAGAAAGACAAGTTGGATGAGACACAGCAGAGCCACTTCTTGCTATTATTTTGGACAAATTCATCATGGTAGTCTGTTACTGTCACCATCATCAGGAGAAAAGTTCCTCATCATTCCTTATAGTCCTTATCCCCCATGTCAACACTCCCATCATCATCATCGTCATCCTGTAAATTAATAGGTAAATCTTAAATGTACATTAGTTAACAAGTTGCCTATGGCTAACCATAAGTGCCATCATTTACCTTACATTCGGTAAATTTAGTTACCAATAATGTACATCTCTCAAACAATGCTTTCTTTAGGTACTTATTACTATTATCTTTAGTTTTCTTTTTTTTTTTATCTTTCTGCAGCTATAACATTTCCTTCATAAAATGTAGAAGAACAAGGATGAAATGAGCAATACTTTGAAGAATATGCAAAAATTACAGTCCTCTTTAATGGGTTAACCAAATTAGGGATATGTTAGAGCAAACAAATTAAAAAGAAACAACTTCTGGTAATCTTCTTGACTCAGACACATGTGAGAAAGATCATTTTTTTTTTAATCAATCTGAATAACTAAAAGGCAGAGAAAAATTTGGATGGTCATAAAGAGAGAGAAATCATTTAAAATGCATCACTAGTGGAGGTCTATTAAATCTCAAGTCTTTGAATCCTGTACTAGTAATGTGGCACTAGCAAATGGGCTGCAAATCAGAGGTGTTTTCCCCACAGCCACTAGGAAATTAGGAATGAAGAGGTGTGGGAAGGCCCCTGCATTATGTATTACACTCAATGTCCTTACCAGAACAAAATCAAGGCTGCACGAATGTAGGAGGGTAACTCAACTAGTTTCCCAAGATATATGGGCCAAGAGCATAGGGCAAAGGCACCAAAGACCAATAGGTAGTAAGCTACTAAATGCTGTAAAGTTTTTATGAGGATAGTGAGGCTCAGGTTAGGATGTGTATGAGAGAGGGAAATTACTTCCCAGTAAAAGTAGGTCTTAGACAGAGATGTGTAATGTCACCATGGTTGTTTAATATATTTATAGATGGAGTTGTAAAAGAAGTAAATTCTAGGGTGTTGGGGAGAGGGGGTGGGATTAAATTACGGGGAATCAAATACAAAATGGGAGTCGATAGAGTTACTTTTTGCTGATGATACTGTGCTTTTGGGAGATTCTAAAGAAAAGTTGCAAAGGTTAGTGAATGAGTTTTGGAGGGTGTGTAAAGGTAGAAAGTTGAAAGTGAAGATAGATAAGAGTAAGGTGATGAGGGTATCAAACGATTTAGATTAAGAAAAATTGGATATCAAATTGGAGCGAGGGAGTATGGAAGAAGTCAATGTTTTTAGATATTTGGGAGTTGACTTGTCAGCGGATAGGTTTAAGAAAGATGAGGCTAACCACAGAATTGATGAAGGAAAAAAGGCGAGTCGTGCGTTGAGGTATCTGTGGAGACAAAAAAACGTTATCCATGGAGGCAAAGAAGGGAATGTATGAAAGTATAGAGGTACCAACACTTATATGGGTGTGAAGCTTGGGTTGTAAATGCTGCGGCAAGGAGGCAGCTGGAGGCAGTGGAGATGTCGTGTCTAAGGGCAATGTGTGGTGTAAATATTATGCAGAGAATTCGGAGTGGAAATTAGGAGGAGGTGTGGAGTTACTAAAAGTATTAGTCAGAGGGCTGAAGTGGGGTTGTTGAGGTGGTTTGGTCATTTAGAAAGAATGGAACAAAGCAGAATGACTTGGAGAGTGTATAAATCTGTAGGGAAAGGAAGGCAGGGTAGGGGTCATCCTAGAAAAGGTTGGAGGGAGGGGGGGTAAAGGAGGTTCTGTGGGCGAGGGGCTTGGACCTCCAGCAAACATGCGTAAGCATGTTAGATGGGAGTGAATGGAGACGAATGGTTTTTGGGACCTGACGAGTTGTTGGAGTGTGAGCAGGGTAATATTTTGTGAAGGGATTCAGGGAAACTGGTTATTTTATATAACTGGACTTCGAGTCCTGGAAATAGAAAGTACAATGCCTGCACTTTAAAGGAGGGGTTTGGGATATTGGCAGTTTGGAGGGACTTCTAAACTGTCGTATCTGAGCGCCTCTGCGCAAAGAGAATGGAAAAGGTACAGGAGGCAAAGGACCCAGGAAAATAAGGAGATTAGTAGAAGTGCCAGAAACTAGTATGTACAGATAAGGAGGGAGGCCCAGCGATGGTATGAGAGCGACATAGCATCGAAAGTCAAGTCTGACCCGAAACTGCTGTATAGCCATATTAGGAGGAAGACAACAGTCAAAGACCAGGTGATAAGGCTGAGGAATGAAGGTGGGGAACTCACAAGAAACGATCAAGAAGTATGTGAAGAGCTCAATATGAGATTTAAGGAAGGATTTACAGTGGAGATAGGAAGGCCTCTGGGGGGACAGAACAGAGGGGGACACCAGCAAGGAATATACCAACAAGTGTTGGATAACGGAACTGGAGGAGAAATTTTTTCCTGGGTAGAGGCATGTTTAACAAATAGGCAGGAGAAAGTTTGCATAAATGGGGAGGAATCAGAATGGGGGCACGTCACAAGGGGTCAGTGTTGGGCCCGTTGTTGTTCACAATTTACATAAACAACATAGACAAGGGAATAAATAGCGACATAAGCAAATTTGCTGATGACACCAAAATAGGCAGTCCAATTAATTCTAATGAGGACACTAGAGCACTCCAGGATGATTTAAATAGACTGATGCAATGATCGGAGAAGTGGCACATGCAGTTTAATATAGACAAATGCAAAGTTCTAAATGCTGGACAGGGAAATAACCATGCCACGCATAAACTAAATAATATATATCTTAATATTGCTGATTAAGAAAAGGATTTAGGGGTTCTGGTTAGCAGTAATCTAAAACCAAGACAACAGTGCATTAGTGTTTGCAATAAAGCTAACAGAATCATTGGCTTCATATCTAGAAGTATAAATAATAGAAGTCCTGAGGTTGTTCTTCAACACTATACATCTTTGGTTAGGCCTCATTTAGATTATGCTGCACAGTTCTGGTCACCGTATTACAGAATGAATATAAATGCACTGGAAAATGTACAGAGGAGGATGACAAAGTTGATCCCATGTATCAGAAATCTTCCCTATGAGGATAGACTGAGGGCCCTGAATCTGCACTCTAGAAAGGCATAGAATTAGGGGGGATATGATCGAGGTGTATAAATGGAAAACGGGAATAAATAAAGGGGATGTAAATAGCGTGCTAAAAATTTCCAGCAAAGACAGGACTCGCAGCAATGGTTTCAAGTTGGAAAAATTCAGATTCAGGAAGGATATAGGAAAGTACTGGTTTGGTAATATAGATGTGGATAAGTGGAACAAACTTCCAAGTACAGTTATAGAGGATAAAATGTTATATAGTTTTAAAAATAGGTTAGATAAATACATGAGTGGGTGTGGGTGGGTGAGTGTTGGACCTGACTAGCTTGTGCTACTAGGTCTGATGCCGTGCTCCTTCCTTAAGTGGAAGTGATGTGACTAGGTGGGTCATTGGGCTAAGCTGGAGGGTGACATGGACCTGCTTTGCATGGGTCAGTAGGCCTGCTGCAGTGTTCCTTCTTTCTTATGATCTTATGTCGACTCCCTGATCAACCTGGCTGCTACTGCCAGCAGCCCACATGCTGACACAACCAGCCTTCAAAATTTAGCTAACCACTAACCACAAGGATAAACAAAAAATCCGGTATGACTCTCTGATGGCGGGTTATATCCCCACCAGTGGTATGGTTTGTTTGCAATCGTGTCATTACGATTTCATGAGTCATTGTGATGTATGGCTCTGATACCTTTACCATTTTTCATCCTCACAGGTGACAGACAAAGCAGTTTACCTGGAGTTTACCTGGAGAGAGTTCCGGGGGTCAACGCCCCCGCGGCCCGGTCTGAGACCAGGCCTCCTGGTGGATCAGAGCCTGATCAACCAGGCTGTTGCTGCTGGCTGCACGCAGTAACCAGTTTTGTATCATCTTTTATGGACAATACTTAAACAAGCATTAAAACTGCTTCAGTAAAAGAATCAAAAACAATATTCAACTATCAACAAGTATAAGACAATAAAAAACGACAATCAAGTATCAACAAAGTCTTTCAGTCAATTGAGGAAAACCACATATGCCAACTGCCTCAATATTGATACAGGATGTAACTAACAAGAGTTAACTACTACTGTTGAAACCCTGAAAGCATAACTGTTTTTTTGTATTATACTACCAATATTATAATAATAATAATATTGGTTGTATAGTACAAATATTATTATTACTATTATTATTATTGTAAACCCTTGACTTAACAGGCTAACAGGAAAAAATGGGTGGCTGGTAATGGCGACTGTGGTGGACAAAGACGAGTGTTTTGCCATTACCGTAACGTTAATGAACGATTCTGTAAACAATGTCCTTCAGCCATAGTTTCTGAATCAACTTACCCAGTGGATATTGTCCCACATTTCCAAAGTCTATTAAACTGAAATCTGTAAATCAGTGGTTTACTATACATTGATGGGGAAATGCTAAATCCACAGGGGCTGTACAGAACTCAGAAAATGGGGAGTAATCAACTTTGATCCAAGAAAGGGGAGTGCAGCTCCAATTCCTTGGATCAATAATTGTGATTAAGCTCTTGAAAATACTGAATTTTAAGTCTTAGAACACTCACCTGCACATGCCCTTGTCCAGAAGAAATAATTGTTGACGCATCTAGAGAGGCAGTAAGACCAGTAGTAACCTCAACACTATTATCTAACCCAGGTTCTAATTTAGGTACTTGAACAATTGGTGTCACCACTTGTAGGGGTTGACCATCTGATCCTTGAATGTTGGCCACAACAGTTTGGTACACTGGTAATGGAACTGTTATCATCCCTGACACTGGGTATGAGCCGGACACGTTAACTGGAACTGGTGAGAGAAAAGGATTTTAATGAGCAATTACTTCTGCTTTTGCTATACTGCCACTTAAGAATTATAACTGAGCACTTAGATCACATTCTCCAGTTATGGGTAGCACACAATCCTCTGTTTTCATCTTCAATTATCAATCCAGATATTTTATGGTGTGATTTATTATTATTATTATTAACAAAATTGTCCTGCCATGGCAAAGTGATCAAAAGAAGAAAATACATTCACTTAATCACTGTCTTTCCAGAAGTGTGTTGACATCACAATCAGATTACTCCTCCAACTGCAACATCCTAACCTCTCCTTCAGTGTAAGCAATGCCCTTCCCACCTCCAGCACTCAAGCCCGGTTAACCAGTTTCCCGGAATTCCTTCATGAAAGTTACCCTGCTCACACTCCAACAGCATATCCATTAAAAAGCCACTTGTCTCCATTCACCGCTATCCAACATGCTATCACAAGCCGGCTGGATTCCCAAGGCCCTAAAACTAAACCTCTTGTAACTCCTCCTCCCAACCATTCCTGGGATGACCCCTTCTCCTTCTACCTTCCACCTAGATTTATACCCCATCATCATCACCCTATCCCTCTCCACCCTCTTTACATGCTCAAACCATTTCAACAACCCCTCCTCAGCTCTCTGAATCACACATTGCCTTTTAATTTCTACACCTGGGATTCTGTGCATTATTATTTTGTGGAAAAGTGCTACAACCGTGTAGGTAAATGCTACATAGCAAGGGTAATGAGATAGTAAAGAAAGAGGAAGTGGTGTGGAGAAGACAATGCCAGATGGAAAGGGGGTCACAGTCAATATTGCAAGTCAGCATCTGTTTAGAAATCTTAGAGAATTTGCATTAACCCTTTGGGGGTCGACAGGCCCTCTCCGAGACTTGTTCTCAGGGTCCCCCAAATTTCAAAAAAAAAAAAAAAAATTCTTATGAAAAAATAAGAGAATCTTTTCCCAATCATAATGACACCAAAAGTATGAAATTTGATGGAAAACTTACGGAATTATGCTCTCGCGAAGTTAGCGGTCTCGACGATGTTTACACATCGGCGATTTTGCCCACTTTGAGCCCTATTTTTGGCCAATTCCAATGTACTAGTCGACAAAAATCATAACTATTTCGCTAAAACTCCATTTTTTCCATCGAATGAGTACAAGAAACCACCCATTTACCAATTTCAACTATCCAATAAAGTGGTCAGAATTTAGCAATTTTGCCAATTTCACACAAATTTCAAAAGATGCCAATTTCCGAATAGGGTTCAGAATAAACAAGAAAGACATTCCTGGCACTAAATAACAAGTTCTCTATTCTTTAGTCACATCCCCAGGTCCCTCTTATATTTCTTTGGCTTTCCACTTTGAATTTTTATTCTTACAAAAAATAGAAGATTTACTGTTATGCAGACTACTGCATTAGTGTAGAAATGGTATAAATAATATCAGTGCACTTGTGAAAGAATATTAGACTCACCAGTTGACGTGTATTGGACGCTTGGCACAATTCGTTTAGTTTTGAACTTTGGTAAAAATCAAACATTTCTGCTACTTTGTGCTCAATTTCAAGGTACTTTTCATTGTAAAACCAGTCAAAATCATCTCAATTTCTGTAATATGTCTTCCATTCTATAAAATGAGATCAAGAAAACTAGAATACAACAATAAATACCATACAAAAATACGGTGCAAATTCGCTGTTTTATTCTAAAAACACGGTCAGTTTTTTTTTCTCATTACGCACTGTGTGCTGCAGGATTTTTTTTATACTGCGCACACTGACCACATAGACCCATTCTTTCATATGTAGGCCTACCAGCTTTCTGTCACTAGATTTGAGGGCGCTAGAATTTAGGCGTACTAGTACGTCAAAAACCCTGGGTCGTAAGCCGTACTAGTATGGCCAAAACCCCCAAAGGGTTAAAGGTGGGGACCATCCGAGAGTATATATGTCAGGGATTTAAAAGATGGTTATAAAATGACATCAGGTGTGCTCTCGAATAAACAGGACAGTCAAAGGTTATTGGAGTGTTAGCAAGACATGACAATTCTTGTAGAGTAGCACCGGGCACCCTGCCTAAGAAAACCATGTAGAAGTTCGGAGTGTCTGTGCAGACATACAAATGTACTGTTTACACTATCCTCTCTGGGTCCTGTTTGTCAGCAGACTCAGGTTTCAGTTAAGGTCATACCTAGAGGCTACGTCCATAAGTGTTAATCGTTTTGTTTCAATATCTTGTTGACTGTCGGCAATGAATGTGTGCCATCACTCTGCTTTTCCTCATATCTGTGTGGGATATCAGCTAGTAAGTCCCATATAGACATTTCCCATGAGAATGACGTTCTCTACCACATAGATATGCCTGGATAAGAGGCAGAGGGAGAGATCCTGAGAGTAAATAAGTTAGTAGAGGCCTGAATGGTCCAGAGAAAGGCTGGAGAGACTGGTACCAGTTCCAAGGCAAGAGAATGTTGGTTGGCTGGTGATCTTGAGAGGGTAGACAGCCCTGATATCATTTTTATCAATTCCTCACTCCTAACAATACACCCATATGTTTGGTTTCACATGAGTAATAGTATATGATTCTGTATTAAATTTACTGAAATCGATTAAAACTGATACATGTAACTTGTCCCTTTATATTCAGTGAATATTCTGTAACTTCTTCTCTCCTTTTGATTATCCTCATACTCCCTCTTTTGTTTTGATGTTATTGTGCATTCCCTCCCTTATATACCCCTGCTGAGTAAAGAAGAAATACAATGGAACCTCAATATTCATACATCCCTGCATTTGTACAGCTTGACATTTGCCCAACTCTTTCAAGAAAACTTTGACCCCATATTCAGATATTTCCCTGATATTCGACCTAAACAAAACAGTCCATCTGGATGAAATCCAATGAAAACAAAACATCATGCGCTCAGTCGCTTGTCAATTTTCATTCATTAAGCATCATTCATACAAGCTCCATGAAACGTTTTGGTACTTCATTGTTATTCTGTGGTGTTTTTTAAATACAGTGGACCCCCACCTTACGATCAGCTCCCAACTTGATCAATTATGTAAGTGTATTTTTGTAAGTGCTTTTGTATGTGTATTTTTGGGGGTCTGAAACAGACTAATCTAATTTACAATATTCCTTATGGGAACAAATTCGTTCGGTAACGGCACCCGAACAGACTTCTGGAATGAATTAATATCATAATTCGGGGGTCCACTGTATTTTCATTGAAAATAAGTAATCATGCCCCCCCCCACCCAAAAAAAAATAGTAGTGATTCAAACAAGCCTAAAAGGAAAGCAGTGAGAACATTAATTAAAGTGAAAAAAGAACTCGCTGTAAAGTGGAACACGTGTTGGACCTTGCCACTCAACTCAATGTGGCATGGTGAAATCCACCATATCATCCATATTGAAAAATATGGCAATAAAAGGGGCTGATGTCACAAAAGGAAGTGAAAATTCTTGATTTGAAAAGGTTATAGATAATTGAGGAAATGGAAAAACTTATGTTAGTGTGGATTAACGAAAAACAAATGGCCGGTGACAGTGTTTCTGAAACAATAATCTGTGGAAACGTAAAGCAGTTATATAGTGATCTTAGGCAAGACACTCCAAGAAACAGTGCTGAAAGTGATGAATTTAAGGCAAGTAGGGGCTGGTTTGATAGGTCTAAAAAGAAGAGGGGGATTCATAGTGTAGTAAGGCATGGGGAGGTTGCCAGTGCTAAGAGATGAGGCTGAAATATTTGTTAAGGAATTTAAAACCTATGTAGACATTGAGGGATTTATTCCTCAAGTTTTTAATTGTGATGAAACTGGCCTCTTTTGGAAAAGAATGCCTGAGAGAACCTACATCACAAGAAGAAAAGTCATTACCAAGACACGAGCCCATGAAAGACAGGCTAATACTCTTCTTGTGTGGTAATGCTAATGGGGACTGCAAAATTAAGCCATTGCTAGTCTACCACTCTGAAAATCCAAGGATGTTTGAGAAAAACAATGTGATAAAAAGTAAATTCAAGTGTAATGTGGAGAGCTAATAGTAAAGGTTGGTTAACAAGGCAGTTTTTCACTGAGTAGATACATGAAGTGTGAAGCAGTACCTTGCAGAAAAAACTTAACAGTAAGGGCACTTCTAGTAACAGACAATGCTCCTGCTCACCCTCCAGGCTTCAAGGAAAATTTTGGTGGATAAATACAGCTTCATTAAAGTGAAGTCTTGCCCCCTAATACCACTCCTCTTATCCAACCCATGGACCAGCAGGTGATTTCCAATTTTAAGAAACTTGCATAAAAGCACTGTTTAAAACATGCTTTGAAGTGACCTCTGGAACAGAGCTTACCCTTAAGAATTCTGGAAAAACTATTTTAATATCCTCCAGTGTTTAAGGATAAGAGACAAAGCCTGGGGGAAAGTTTCTTTCACAATAATGAACTCTGCCTGGAAGAAATTGTGACCAGACTGTGTGTCAGTCAGACATTTTGAAGGCTTTGAGGTAAAACCTGCAGGGAAGGATATTGCTTCTCTGGGCCAGTCCATGGGTTTGGAAATGGACGATGAGGATGCAGAGGAGTTGGCGGAGGATCACAAGAATGAGCTCACCACAGAGGAACTTCAAGACCTGCACAAGGAGCAGCAAGATGATGTGGTTGAGGAAATTTCTTCAGAGGAGGGAGCTGCAGAAATTAAGGTACTGTTACACCATTGAGCTCAAACACAGAGCCTGGTGAAAAAATGGCATCCAAACGCTACTGTTGTGAATAGGAGCATCAACCTGTTTAATGACAAAGTTGTTGACCACTTTAGAAAAATTTTGAAAAGTTGTCTCAAGTGGACATTGGATAACTTCTTTAGCAAAGAAAAAATCAAATGCTTGTGAATCCCCACCATCTTCAAGTGCTATTGCACAGAGACAGAAAAGAGAAAAAACACCTGATGGACAGTTACCCAATGTTTTTGTAAAAGATGACACCCTTTCCAAACAATAAACATATCTCCACCTTCTTCTTAGGCCATCAGCACTCCTCAGTAAAGGTACAGTGCAGTTAAATTTTCATTTATTTCATGTATTGTTTTTATAGTTTTCATGTATGATTTTATGCATGCAAAATATACATGTATATATTTACCATTACAGTGGTCCCTCGATTATCGACGGTAATCCGTTCCTGGAAGCCGGTCGATTATCGAAATGGTCGATTTACGAATCAATTTTCCCCATAAGAAATAATGTAAATTCAATTAATCCGTTCCTGACACCCAGAAGTATTAAAACAAAAAAATTTTTTACATGAAATATTCATGTAGTACATAAACAATACAATGGGAAATGATGAATGAAACATTAACAGCATAACACTTACCTTTATTGGAGATTCTTCTTAGTGTATGGGAGACTGGAGGAGGAGGAGAGAGTGGATTGTTTATAGTTTGGAAGGGGAATCCCCTTCCAGCAACACCTCAGGTACCATTTGCTTTTCTGGGGTTGCTTCTTTTCTCTGTTTCTTAATGCCACTAGGACCAGCTTGAGAGTCACTGGAGTCCTGTCTCGCAAAATAACTGTGCAGAGAGCTCTGTTTCTGGCGTCTCTTTAAAACTTCCCTAAAATGGGCCAAGACTCTGTCACTGTACAAGTTGCCGATATGGCTTGCAACATCCTTCTCTGGGTGATGTTTCTCCATAAATCTTTCCATCTTACCCCACATAGTAAAAATCTCCTTAATTTCTGAAGAAGGCACCTTCTTCCATCTCCCTTCCTCCTCCTCTGCACTAGCATTAGCACAGAACATTAGCGTCAGCCTGTCTTTCATAGGCTTGTGTCCTGGCATTGACTTTTCCTCTTGTGTAATGAAGGTCCTCTTTGGCATTTTCTTCCAGAAGAGGCCTGTTTCGTCACAATTGAACACTTGTTCAGGTTTCAGTCCTTCAGCCTCTATGTACTCCTGGAATTCATGCACATATTTTTCAGCCGCCTTGTGGTCCGAACTGGCAGCCTCACCATGCCTTACCACACTGTGTATGCCAGTACGCTTCTTAAATCTCTCAAACCAGCCTTTGCTGGCCTTAAAATCACTCACTTCACCACTATTTGCAGGCAATTTATTTACCAAATCTTCATGCAACTGCCTAGCCTTTTCACAAATAATCGAGGTCATAAGACTGTCTCCTGCTAATTGTTTCTCATTTATCCACACCAATAATAACTTCTCAACCTCTTCCAGTACTGGTGATCTCATTTTTGTCAGCATATTTACCCCCTTTGCAACAACAGTGTCCTTGATTTCCTTTCTCATGGCTATGATGGAAGATATGGTTGAATGATTTTTGTTATGCATCCTCGCCAGTTCGCCCACACGTACGCCACTATCATATTGTTCAATGATGTTTTTCTTAAATTCAATGGTATTTCTCACCTTCTTTACCAAAGGTTTGGCACTAGGAGCTTTCTTTGGAGCCATGGTAGCTTATTTAGCACTTAAATAACTTGCAAGCACTAAAATAAATGAAATATTATGAAATATTTCACTGGAGCACGTGAGAGGACCGCCGCTAACTGGTAAACAATGGCACACTGGCTGGGAAGGAAGGCTGAGGCGGGTCGAGGCCCGCTTACCTCGTGCATACGCGTCTGGGACGACGGGTCGAGACGGATCGATAAACGAATTTCGGTCAATTTCCGAGTCAATATTTTGTCGAAAAAACCGGTTGATTTCCGAAATGGTCGACTTTCAGGCCGGTCGATTATTGAGGGACCACTGTACTTTTATATTTAAGTGTGTGTTAATAATGATTGGCTAGTGACATTTAAGAACACCTACCATGCATTAATAATAGTAGTAGTTTATATGAAAGTGAAGTATCTCACTAAACTATTAGACAGTATATACTGTGGGTTGAAAATGGAGGCTTCCAACTGATAATTTTTTTTTTTTTTCAACAAGTCAGCCGTCTCCCAACAAGGCAGGTAACCCAAAATAGAAAGAAAATCCCCAAAAAGAAAATACTTTCATCATCATTCAACACTTTCACCTCACTCACACATAATCACTGTCTTTACAGAGGCACTCAGATACAACAGGGTTGGAGAGAGTGGGTAAAGGAGATTGTGTGGGCGAGTGGCTTGGATTTCCAGCAAGCGTGCGTGATCGTGATAGATAGGAGTGAATGGAGATGAATGGTATTTGGGGCCTGATGAGCTGTTGGAGTGAAGGGATTCAGGGAAACCGGTTATTTTATACAGCCGGACTTGAGTCCTGGAAATGGGAAGTACAATGCCTGCACTTTAAAAGGAGGGGTTTTGGGATATTGGCAGTTTGGAAGGATATGGTGTGTATCTTTATACGTATAGACTTCTAAACTGTTGTACTGTGAGCACCTCTGCAAAAACAGTGATTATGTGTGAGGTGAAAGTGTTGAATGATGATGAAAGTATTTTCTTTTTGGGGATTTTCTTTCTTTTTGGGTCACCCTGCCTCTGTGGGAGATGGCCGACTTGTTAAAAAAAAAAAAAAAAAAAAAAAAAAAAACTCCAAACTGCCAACATCCCAAACCCCTCCTTAACCCTTTCAGGGTTTCGGCCATACTGGTACGGCTTACGCCCCAGGGTTTTTGACATACTATTACGCCTAAATTCTAGCGCCCTCAAATCTAGCGAGAGAAAGCTGGTAGGCCTACATATGAAAGAATGGGTCTTATGTCGTCAGTGTGCGCAGTATAAAAAAAATCCTGCAGCACACAGTGCGTAATGAGAAAAAAAAATCTTTGACCGTGTTTTTGGATTAAAACAGCGACTTTGCACTGTATTTTCGTATGGTATTTATTGCTGTATTCTAGTTTTCCTGGTCTCATTTTATAGAATGGAAGACATATTACAGAAATTGAGATGATTTTGACTGGTTTTACAATGAAAAGTACCTTGAAACTGAGTGCAAAGTAACAGAAATGTTCAATTTTTACCAAAGTTCAAAAGTAAACAAATCATGCCAAGCGTCCAATACACGTCAACTGGCGAGTCTAATATTCTTTCACAAGTGCGCTGATATTATTTATATCATTTCTACACTAATGCAGTAGTCTGCATAACAGTAAATCTTCTATTTTTTGTAAGAATAAAAATTCAAAGTGGAAAGCCGAAGAAATATAAGAAGGCTCTGGGAATGTGACTAACGAACCGAGAACTTGTTATTTTAGTGCCAGGAATGTCTCTCTTGTTTATTCTAGACTATTCAGAAATTGGCATCTTTTGAAATTTGTGTGAAATTGGCAAAATTGCTAAATTCTGACCACTTTATTGGATACTTGAAATCGGTAAATGAGTGGTTTCTTGTACTCATTCGATAGAAAAAACGGAGTTCTAGCGAAATAGTTATGATTTTTGTCGACTAGTACATTGGAATTGGCCAAAAATAGGGCTCAAAGTGGGCAAAATCGCCAATGTGTAAACATCGTCGAGACCGCTAACTTCGCGAGCATAATTTCGTAAGCTTTCCATCAAGTTTCATAATTTTGGTGTCATTATGATCGGGAAAAGATTCTCTATCTTTTTTTTTTTTTTTTTTTTTTTTTTTTTTTTAAATTTGGGGGACCCTGAGAACAAGTCTCTCAGAGGGCCTGTGGACCCTGAAAGGGTTAAAAATGTAGGCATTGTACTTCCCATTTACAGTACTCAAGTCCGGTTATATAAAAATAACTAGTTTCCCTGAATCCTTTCACTAAATATTACCCTGCTCGCACTCCAACAGCTCGTCAGGTCCCATAAACCGTTCATCTCCATTCACTCCTATCTAAGACGCTCACACATGCTTGCTGGAAGTCCAAGCCCCTCGCCCACAAAACCTACTTTACCTCCTCCCTTCAACCTTTTCAAGGACGAACCCTACCATCTTTATTACAATGAAGATCAACTCTTAATGAGATCATACCTGCCAGTGTATTTCAAACACCATGATCATACACCGATACACTAAGATCTCACATGGTGGCAGGTATTCTCTGGAGAAGAGAAAGATATAGATACGTACAGAGAGAAATCCATGCTGCACATACATACAGTTGTATATACATACACCAGGTTTCATGCACAATTACAGCTAATGTCTCTAGTGTACTGAAACATACTTAGCTGGATGAATCACAGTAAGCCAGCTGAGTCTAATTTTTAATCGTATGCACTAAACCCACATAGGTCATGGAGAGCTGTAAGGTGTGTGTGGAGGTTGGGCTAGCAGAGGTTACATTAGCAGTTAACCCTTTCAGGGTTTTCGACATACTAGTATGGCTTACCCACCAGAGTTATTGACGTACTAGTATGCCTAAATTCTAGTGCCTTCAAATCTAGCGAGAGAAAACTGGTAGGCCTGCATACGAAAGAATGGGTCTATGTGGTCAGTGTGCTCAGTATAAAAAGAATTCCTGCAGCACACAGTGCGTAATGAGAAAAAAAAATCTTTGACCGTGTTTTTGGATTAAAACAGACTTTGCACTGTATTTTCGTATGGTATTTATGGTTGTATTCTAGTTTTCCTGGTCTCATTTTACAGAATGGAGGACATATTACAGAAATTGAGATGATTTTGACTGGTTTCACAATGAAAAGTGCTTTGAAATTGAGCTCAAAGTAGCAGAAATGTTCAATTTTTACCAAAGTTCAAAAGTAAACAAATCATGCCAAGCGTCTAATACACGTCAACTGGCGAGTCTAATATTCTTTCACAAGTGCACTGATATTATTTATACCATTTCTACACTAATGCAGTAGTATGCATAACAGTAAATCTTCTATTTTTTGTAAGAATAAAAATTCAAAGTGGAAAGCAAAAAAAATATAAGAAGGGCCTGGAGACATGACTAACGAACAGAGAACTTGTTATTTTAGTGCCAGGAATGTCTTTCTTGTTTATTCTGGACCCTATTTGGAAATTGGCATCTTTTGAAATTTGTGTGAAATTGGCAAAATTGCTAAATTCTGACCACTTTATTGGATAGTTGAAATCGGTAAATGGGTGGTTTCTTGTACTCATTCGATAGAAAAAATGGAGTTCTAGCGAAATAGTTATGATTTTTGTCGACTAGTAGATTGGAATTGGCCAAAAATAGGGCTCAAAGTGGGCAAAATCGCCGATGCATAAAAATCGTCGAGACCGCTAACTTCGCGAGAGCATAATTCCGTAAGTTTTCCATCAAGTTTCATAATTTTGGTGTCATTATGATCGGGAAAAGATTCTCTATCTTTTTATGAGAATTTTTTTTTTTTTTTTTTTTTTTTGAAATTTGGGGGACCCTGAGAACAAGTCTCTCAGAGGGCCTGTGGACCCTGAAAGGGTTAAAAATGCAGGCACTGTACTTCCCATTACAGTACTCAAGTCCAGTTATATAAAAATAACCAGTTTCCCTATTTGGAAATTGGCATCTTCTGAAATTTGTGTGAAATTGGCAAAATTGCCAATTTCTAACAACTTTATTGGATAGTTGAAATTGGTATATGGGTGGTTTCTTGTACTCATTCAATAGAAAAAATGGAGTTCTAGCGAAATAAATATGATTTTTGTCGACTAGTACACTAACTTCACGAGAGCATAATTCCGTAAGTTTTCCATCAAATTTCATACTTTTGGTGCCATTATGGTCGGGAAAAGAGTATCATTTCATAAGAAAAAATAATTTTTTTTTTCCGAAAAATTTTCGACCCTGAGAACAAGTTCAGGAGAGGGCCTCTCGACCCTGAAAGGGTTAAGTGGGGTTTGGGGGTTTAGTGTGCGTGCATAGCTGAAGTCAAAATTTATGTGAATCAGTTCCTTTCAAAGAGCTAGTCTACATTACAGATGGAACTTTCAGTGAGGGTACTGTCCAAGCCCCTCATACACAAAACCTCCTTTACCCCCTCCCTCCAACCCTTCTTAGGCCGACCCCTACCCCACCTTCCCTCCACTACAGATTTATACACTCTCGAAGTCATTCTGTTTTGTTCCATTCTCTCTACATGTCCAATCCACCTCAACAACCCCTCCTCAGCCCTCTGGATAATAATTTTGGTAATCCCACACCTTCTCCTAATTTCCGAACTACGAATTCTCCGCATCAATTCTGTGAGTCACTTCATCCTTCATAGACCCATCTGCTGACACATCCACTCCTAAATATCTGAATACATTCACCTCCTCCATACTCTCTCCTGCCAATCTGATATCCAGTCTTTCGTCACCTAATCTTTATTTTATCCTCATAACCTTACTCTTTCCTATATTCACTTTCAATTTTCTTCTTTTACATACCCTACCAAATTCATCCACCAGCCTCTGCAACTTCTCTTCAGAATCTCCCAAAAGCACAGTGTCATCAGCAAAGAGCAACTGTGACAACTCCCACTTTGTGTTTGATTCTTTATCTTTTAACTCCACACCTCTTGCCAAGACCCTAGCATTCACTTCTCTTACAACCCCATTTATATATATACTGAACAACCATGGTGACATCACACATCCTTGTCTAAGGCCTACTTTTACTGTGAAATAATCTCCCTCTCTCCTACAGATACATTTTTTTTTTTTAACAAGTCGGCCGTCTCCCACCGAGGCAGGGTGATCAAAAAGAAAGAAAATCCCCAAAAAGAAAATACTTTTATCATTCAACACTTTCATCTCACTCACACATAATCACTATTTTTGCAGAGGTGCTCAGAATACAACAGTTTAGAAGCACATACGTATAAAGATACACAACATATCCCTCCAAACTGCCAATATCCCAAACCCCTCCTTTAACCCTTAAACTGTCCAAACATGGATCTACATTCGCATGCATAGTGCTCCAAAAGTAGATCTACGTTTTTTTACATATTTTCAAAAAAAAGATCAAAGTTTTTTACACGCTTTCAAATGTAAAAAAAAAAAAAATTCTACGTTTTTTTACATACTTTCAAATGTTGAAAAAACGTAGATCTACATTTGGACAGTTTAAGGGTTAAAGTGCAGGCATTGTACTTCCCATTTCCAGGACTCAAGTCCGGCTATATAAGAATAACCGGTTTCCCTGAATCCCTTCATTAAATATTACCTTGCTCACACTCCAACAGCTCGTCAGGTCCCAAATACCATTCATCTCCATTCACTCCTATCGAAAATACTCACACACGCTTGCTGGAAGTCCAAGCCCCTCGCCCACAAAACCTCCTTTACCCCCTCCCTCCAACCTTTTCGAGGACAACCCCTACCCCGCCTTCCTTCCCCTACAGATTTATACACTCTCCATGTCATTCTACATTGATCCATTCTCTCTAAATGACCAAACCACCTCAACAACCCCTCTTCAGCCCTGACTAATACTTTTATTAACTCCACACCTTCTCCTAATTTCCACACTCCGAATTTTCTGCATAATATTTACACCACACATTGCCCTTAGACAGGACATCTCCACTGCCTCCAACCGCCTCCTCGCTGCAGCATTTACAACCCAAGCTTCATACCCATATAAGAGTGTTGGTACTACTATACTTTCATACATTCCCTTCTTTGCCTCCATAGATAACGTTTTTTTGTCTCCACATATACCTCAACGCACCACTCGCCTTTTTTCCTTCATCAATTCTATGATTAACCTCATCCTTCATAAATCCATCCACTGACACGTCAACTCCCAAATATCTGAAAACATTCACTTCTTCCATACTACTCCTCCCCAATTTGATATCCAATTTTTCTTTATCTAAATCATTTGATACCCTCATCACCTTCCTCTTTTCTATGTTCACTTTCAACTTTTTACCTTTACACACACTCCCAAACTCGTCCACTAACCTTTGCAATTTTTCTTTAGAATCTCCCATACCTGGAGTTTACCTGGAGAGAGTTTCGGGGGTCAACGCCCCCGCGGCCCGGTCTGTGACCAGGCCTCCTGGTGGATCAGCGCCTGATCAACCAGGCTGTTGCTGCTGGCTGCACGCAAACCAACGTACGAGCCACAGCCCGGCTGATCAGGAACTGACTTTAGGTGCTTGTCCAGTGCCAGCTTGAAGACTGCCAGGGGTCTGTTGGTAATCCCCCTTATGTGTGCTGGGAGGCAGTTGAACAGTCTCGGGCCCCTGACACTTATTGTATGGTCTCTTAACGTGCTAGTGACACCCCTGCTTTTCATTGGGGGGATGGTGCATCGTCTGCCAAGTCTTTTGCTTTCGTAGTGAGTGATTTTCGTGTGCAAGTTCGGTACTAGTCCCTCTAGGATTTTCCAGGTGTATATAATCATGTATCTCTCCCTCCTGCGTTCCAGGGAATACAGGTTTAGAAACCTCAAGCGCTCCCAGTAATTGAGGTGTTTTATCTCCGTTATGCGCGCCGTGAAAGTTCTCTGTACATTTTCTAGGTCGGCAATTTCACCTGCCTTGAAAGGTGCTGTTAGAGTGCAGCAATATTCCAGCCTAGATAGAACAAGTGACCTGAAGAGTGTCATCATGGGCTTGGCCTCCCTAGTTTTGAAGGTTCTCATTATCCATCCTGTCATTTTTCTAGCAGATGCGATTGATACAATGTTATGGTCCTTGAAGGTGAGATCCTCTGACATAATCACTCCCAGGTCTTTGACGTTGGTGTTTCGCTCTATTTTGTGGCCAGAATTTGTTTTGTACTCTGATGAAGATTTAATTTCCTCATGTTTACCATATCTGAGTAATTGAAATTTCTCATCGTTGAACTTCATATTGTTTTCTGCAGCCCACTGAAAGATTTGGTTGATGTCCGCCTGGAGCCTTGCAGTGTCTGCAATGGAAGACACTGTCATGCAGATTCGGGTGTCATCTGCAAAGGAAGACACGGTGCTGTGGCTGACATCCTTGTCTATGTCGGATATGAGGATGAGGAACAAGATGGGAGCTAGTACTGTGCCTTGTGGAACAGAGCTTTTCACCGTAGCTGCCTCGGACTTTACTCTGTTGACGACTACTCTCTGTGTTCTGTTAGTGAGGAAATTATAGATCCATCGACCGACTTTTCCTGTTATTCCTTTAGCGCGCATTTTGTGCGCTATTACGCCATGGTCACACTTGTCGAAGGCTTTTGCAAAGTCTGTATATATTACATCTGCATTCTTTTTGTCTTCTAGTGCATTTAGGACCTTGTCATAGTGATCCAGTAGTTGAGACAGACAGGAGCGACCTGTTCTAAACCCATGTTGCCCTGGGTTGTGTAACTGATGGGTTTCTAGATGGGTGGTGATCTTGCTTCTTAGGACCCTTTAAGCACCCTTAAGCACGGTATCATCAGCAAAAGTAACTGTCAATTCCCATTTTGTATTTGAGTCCCCATAATTTAATCCCACCCCTCTCCTGAACACCCTATAAAAAGTTTTAAATACATCTGCCCTATGATACCAATTATCTGTCTGATCGGAGCAGTACGATGTTAAAACACTCCTCATCCTCCCTCCGTTCCACTACTCAGTCACCTCATGTTAACAATCTATTTTTTCCTCTTCTCGGTGCCAAGTCACTGAGCAAGCTTTGAAAAAAGATTAAAGTGTGGATCTCTTCCTATTATACTTCCTGTGAGACAATTTATTCTCTCCACCAATGGACACTCGGCCAGGTGAAACTGGGTTGTACCAACACAAAGGTAGAATTATATATTTATATATATATATATATATATATAAATATATATATATATATATATAATATATATAATATATATATATATATATATATAATATATATAATATAGATATATATATATATACAGTGGACCCCCGCATAGCGAACTTAATCCGTGCAAGAGGGCTGGTCGTTATGCGAAATGTTCGCTATGCGAATTAATTTTCCCCATAAGAAATAATGGAAATAAAATTAATCCGTGCAAGACACCCAAAAGTATGAAAAAAAATTTTTTTTACCACAAAAAAATGTTAATTTTAGTACACACAAACTGAAAAAGGCATGCACAATTACATGACACTTACTTTTATTGAAGATCTGGTGATGATTGATGGGATGGGAGGAGGGGAGAGCATTATCTTCTTACTGTTTAGAAGGGGAATCCCCTTCCATTAGGACTTGAGGTAGCAAGTCCTTTTCTGGGGTTACTTCCCTTCTTCTTTTAATGCCACTAGGACCAGCTTGAGAGTCACTGGACCTCTGTCGCACAACAAATCTGTCCATAGAGCTCTGTACCTCCCGTTCCTTCAAGACTTTCCTAAAATGGGCCATAACATTGTCATTGAAATAGTCACCAGCACGGCTTGCAACAGCTGTGTCAGGGTGATTTTCATCCATAAAGGTTTGCAGTTCAACCCACTGTGCACACATTTCCTTAATTTTTGAAGTAGGCACAATGGATTCCACAACTGGCATAGGCTTCTCAGGGTTAGCCCCAAACCCTTCAAAATCTTTCTTGATTTCCATACTAATTCTCACCCTTTTTACCACAGGGTTGGCACTAGAAGCTTTCTTGGGGCCCATGGTCACTTATTTTCCAGAAACAGCACCGAAAACACTGTAATAATACGAAATATTCCGAGTGTATGCTTGAATGTTACCGCGGAGGCTAGCTGGTAAACAATGGGACGGGCGGCACATGTGAGGCTGGCTGAGGGCCCACATTGGACGCGTCTCGGACGAAGTTCGCTGAGCGGGTTTTTGTCTACTATGCGGGGCAAAATTTCAGCGAACAAAGCGTTCGCTATGCGGATTGTTCGCTATGCAAGGCGTTCGCTATGCAGGGGTCCACTGTATATATGTATATATATATATGTATATATATATATGTATATATATATATATATGTATATATATATATATATGTATATATATATATATAAATATATGGGATTAGGTCAGGGGTTTCAAATAGAGTTAGAGCTAAAGAAGGAGTAGCAATAATGTTGAAGGATAAGCTATGGCAGGAAAAGAGGGACTACAAATGTATAAATTCAAGGATTATGTGGAGTAAAATAAAGAATGGATGTGAAAAGTGGGTTATAGTAAGTGTGTATGCACCTGGAGAAGAGAGAAGTGTAGAGGAGAGAGAGAGATTCTGGGAAATGTTGAGTGAATGCGTGGGGAGTTTTGAATCAAGTGTGAGAGTAATGGTGGTTGTTGATTTCAATGCTAAAGTGGGTAAAAATGTTATGGAGGGAGTAGTAGGTAATTTTGGGGTGCCAGGGGTAAATGTAAATAGGGAGCCTTTAATTGAGCTATGTGTAGAAAGAAATTTGGTAATAAGTAATACATATTTTATGAAAAAGAGGATAAATAAATATACAAGGTATGATGTAGCACGTAATGAAAGTAGTTTGTTAGATTATGTATTGGTGGATAAAAGGTTGATGGGTAGGCTCCAGGATGTACATGTTTATAGAGGGGCAACTGATATATCGGATCATTATTTAGTTGTAGCTACAGTTAGAGTAAGAGGTAGATGGGAAAAGAGGAAGGTGGCAACAACAAGTAAGAGGGAGGTGAAAGTGTATAAACTAAGGGAGGAGGAAGTTCGGGCGAGATATAAGCGACTATTGGCAGAAAGGTGGGCTAGTGCAAAGATGAGTAGTGGGGGGGTTGAAGAGGGTTGGAATAGTTTTAAAAATGCAGTATTAGAATGTGGGGCAGAAGTTTGTGGTTATAGGAGGGTGGGGGCAGGAGGAAAGAGGAGTGATTGGTGGAATGATGAAGTAAAGGGTGTGATAAAAGAGAAAAAGGTAGCTTACGAGAGGTTTTTACAAAGCAGAAGTGTTATAAGAAGAGCAGAGTATATGGAGAGTAAAAGAAAGGTGAAGAGAGTGGTGAGAGAGTGCAAAAGGAGAGCAGATGAAAGAGTGGGAGAGGCACTGTCAAGAAATTTTTATTAAAATAAGAAAAAATTTTGGAGTGAGTTAAACAAGTTAAGAAAGCCTAGGGAAAGTATGGATTTGTCAGTTAAAAACAGAGTAGGGGAGTTAGTAGATGGGGAGAGGGAGGTATTAGGTAGATGGCGAGAATATTTTGAGGAACTTTTAAATGTTAAGGAAGAAAGGGAGGCGGTAATTTCGTGCACTGGCCAGGGAGGTATACCATGTTTTAGGAGTGAAGAAGAGCAGAATGTAAGTGTGGTGGAGGTACGTGAGGCATTACGTAGAATGAAAGGGGGTAAAGCAGCTGGAACTGATGGGATCATGACAGAAATGTTAAAAGCAGGGAGGGATATAGTGTTGGAGTGGTTGGTACTTTTGTTTAATAAATGTATGAAAGAGGGGAAGGTACCTAGGGATTGGCGGAGAGCATGTATAGTCCTTTTATATAAAGGGAAAGGGGACAAAAGAGATTGTAAAAATTATAGAGGAATAAGTTTACTGAGTATACCAGGAAAAGTATACGGTAGGGTTATAATTGAAAGAATTAGAGGTAAGACAGAATGTAGAATTGCGGACGAGCAAGGAGGCTTCAGAGTGGGTAGGGGATGTGTAGATCAAGTGTTTACATTGAAACATATATGTGAACAGTATTTAGATAAAGGTAGGGAAGTTTTTATTGCATTTATGGATTTAGAAAAGGCATATGATAGAGTGGATAGAGGAGCAATGTGGCAGATGTTGCAAGTATATGGAATAGGTGGTAAGTTACTAAATGCTGTAAAGAGCTTTTATGAGGATAGTGAGGCTCAGTTAGGGTATGTAGAAGAGAGGGAGAATACTTCCCGGTAAAAGTAGGTCTTAGACAGGGATGTGTAATGTCACCATGGTTGTTTAAT